>NW_025318098.1:0-15200 GCF_018873765.1 Telopea speciosissima
ACATAGTGACTAGGGCTAGTGTTTGAGTTAAAATAAAACCGCAAGCGTACGGGTCAATCGCAGCTACGGGTCAAACACGAGGAGATATACGCCACTCTATTTAACTAACTTAAAAGTAATGCAAAGTAAACCAAATTAAAGTGTTAAATTAAACTAATTAAACTAACAAAAATCAATACATCCTAACTCATAAGCATCTAACAAAATTAAGGGATTAAATCGGCGTCCTAACACATGAGCATCTAACCTATCAAACTAAAGCGAATTGAAATGAATAAAAATACAGCCACACATACTAACCATATAAAAAGAAATAAGGGAATAAAAATGCATCCATAAACCACAACCATATAAAATTAAAATAAAAGAAATAGAGGGGGAAGAAGAAGAAGATAGAGAGAGATAGAGGAGATGGAAGATGAGATTGAGAGTTTAGATAGTAAAACCTGGATGTGCTTGCATGAACGTAATTGAAAAGCTTGAATACTTGCATAAACTTACCATGGCCTCCTCTTCTAAATCTTCAAGTCTTGTCATCAACTTAAGAACTTAGACTAGAAGGCTTAAAACCTAAACTAGAATTAAGAAATTACAACCCAATTGAAGACTTAAATTGAAATTAAAGCATAAACTAAACGTATTATAATCATTAACTAAAAATCATAAAAGCAAACTAGAACTTAGAAAAGCCAAAAATCATAAATTAGAAGGAGAAGAAGAGAAGAAATTTCACTAAGTGAATGAGCCATTTCTACAAGAGAGGTAGGGGGTATTTATAGGTGGAAGAGAGGAGAAGAGAGAAGATGGAAGTGTAGGAGAAATATTCCCTAAGAAAAGAGAATATTCTCTTCTCTTTCCTCTTTTACAATGCCTTGAATCCTAAGAAAAAAGAAAAAAAAAAAAAAAGAAAGAAGAAGAAGAGAAGATTGTTTACATAGACCTTCTATTTCTAGAAAAATAAACTTTCAATTCTAACAAGTGCTTCCTTTTCTTTGTAGATATCTTCTCCAAGCAATAAAATCAAAGCATCTTTGATTTTTCAACCTTCCATAGATGAGAAAATATAAATCTATCCCAAATAGAATTCTAGAAGTGCCCTCGAGAAGTTGGAGGAGAGAGAGAGAGTAAGGGTGATGACTAGGATTCCTTCAAGAATAAATAAAATATCCATTCTGTCCTTCAGAAAACGTGGAGCATTGGGTGCTTATATAGGTCTCACCATTGTGTTCCTTGCGAAAAATCACCCAAAATAGACCCAAATTTCATCCAATTCGGAGTTGGGGAGCCCAAGATATCTCAAGTTGAAGTTGGACTGTCCAGAACCTTCCAAATGGAATCTTTCGGGTACAGTAAAGTAACTTCTGATAATTACGTTAAGGCCCCTGAAATCCAAACTTCCGCTTCACTTTGTGCCCGTCCGACTGTCAATAATTATAAATAAACCCCTGCAGACCATTTTCACGCGTCGTTACGGAAACGGCCATAACTTCTTCGTTTCAACTCGGAATTAAGTGTCGTTTGAACCATTGCGAAGCTGACTCGATGGGCTATGCATCCATTTACACTTCTAAAAAGCTTAAAAACATCTCCTTAGCATCATCTCTTCCATTTTCACAATAATTCACCTAAACCCTGAAAAGCACAAGAAAGCACCGAGTAACTCTGTCCAATGTGGTAAAATGTATGTTTTATGCCCTAAGATTTCACACATAAATGTGCTCATCAGCTAGCACATAGGGTACAGGGTTTAGTCTGATTGGGTGGAGAGAAACTCATTGGAAAAGGGGGCATAGACTGCTGTCCTACAGACATCAGATAGTTCAATTTCTTGGATAGCATATCAACCTTAGCAGTCATCTCTACAGTTGGATTGATCTCATAGAGACTGCCTTTCTTTGGTTGCACTATGTGTGGAATCTCAGTCCGAGAGGTCGAAGCATGATGTTGGGAATTCTCACTAAGGGTTTCAAAAAGATCCCATGCTTCCGTCTCATTCTTATGCATAAATGTTCCACCACAAGAGGAGTCTACCATTTGCCTATATCGGTCACGGAGGCCATCATAAAAGCACTGGACTAACTGCCATTTTGGGACAGCGTGGTGGGGGCACTTCCTAAGTAATTCTTTGAGTGTCTCCCACGCTTCATGAAATTGTTCGCCCTCTAATTGGGAGAAACGAATAATGGTTCTTCTAAGGCTATTAGTCCGGCCAATGGGGAAGAATTTTTTCAGAAATTCTTGCTGCATTCCCGCCCATGTAGAAATCCTAACCGAATCTAGAGAATGAAGCCAATGTTTGGCTTTGTCTTTTAAGGAGAATGGGAATAGGAGTAACTTTAGGGCATCTTCAGAGAGGTTTTGGATTTTGACTGTAGAGCACACCTCTAAGAACTCATCAATATGCTTGTAAGGCTCCTCATCAGCAAGTCCATAATAGGATGGTAACATCTGTATGATACTGGACTTGATCTCATATTGAGCAGCCTGAATGGCAGGCAGCAGAATACAAGATGTAGGGGTATAGGCAGTTGGAGTGAAGTGCTCACTCAGCGGTCTTCCTAGCTGGTCACCCATTTTATTATTATTAAAAAAAACACTTAAAAATAAAAATCAGAACTAAAAAGTAAAAAAAAAAACTAATTTAAAACTAACGAAATTACTTACTTGGTGTTGGCGGTTGCGCAATTTCACGTGCTGCCCCTATGAACGGTTACACATATGAGCTTAAGGGGTTGGGGGAATTAAAATTAAACCTAAACACCCAATCTAATGCTGGAATAAAATAAAAAAAATTACATAAAATAACCCTAATTACATAACATCTGGGAAATAGAAATAACCCAAATGGATAGCTTGTCCTACTAGATCTAATTGGCTTCCTGCACAAACAAAAAGAATGTTAAGTATACTAAAATTAACCTAATAAAGTACTTACAAATAATAATAAAAATTCTGCAATTATGAAATTAAAGCTAAAACAAAGTAACACAAAATAACTCAATCAATCTTAGCAACCGTGCTTCGGTTCCCCGGCAACGGCACCAAAATTTGATCGTGTCATTAATCGGTAAAAAATAAAATCCTAAACTAATCAAGCAAGTAGCAAGAAAGGGGTCGATCTACGGGGAACTGGAAGGCTAAATTACTAAGATGGAAGTGATGAAAATTAAAATGCAATAAATCTGATTTTAAACTAAGAACAAAAGAAACAACTCTAAACTAGCAACGCTGTGCAAATACGGGAGAAGACTATCTTTAGGGTTCGAATCCCCAATGGGTTGCTATTCAATTCAGTTGCATGCTTCGATTTATTATAACCACAGGCCTAATAATACCACAGAGTGTAGGGTTCCTCCTAGGTATAGACTATCTTGACGAGTACTATCGTCCTTCGCTTATAGGGTTTGGCACGCTTAGTTCGTTCAGCTATAATCCATCATCGGTACAACCACATAAGAACAAAATACCATTGCTTGAATGAAAAACAATGAATCACAGAAACAAAAATTTTCTACTAAATACATCAATTAAAATCATCCAAATAGGAATGTGGTCTCAACATCAAGCAATCAAGCATACAAACCAGAATTTTTAAATAACAAACACTATTAGTTCATCTACACCTAAAGATAGAAAGAACTTAGCCAATCATGGTGGAAGGCGACAAAAGACAGCAATGGCGACAACGATCCATGAAGACGAAGCTGAAATGATGATCCTCCTCCTCTCCTTCTTGCCAAATCAAAGATCCAAAAATAAAACAAAAAACAAAGAAATAAAAGAAGAAAGATGAAATAAGAAGAAGAAGAGAAGAGGGCACTGCTAATGGCTATGGGAATTGAATGGGGATTCCTCCAATGGCAATCTGTCCGTGGGTTTATATATCTATCAGCTTTAAGAAAAGAATTAAAAAGAGGTAAAGATAGGAAAGAGGTAGGATTAGAGAGTCCGCGGGTGATTTTGAGTAGAAGAGATATAAGAGAGAGAGAGAGAGAGAAGTAGAATAGAACAAGGAAAGGTGGCAGATTAAGTGAATAAAATAAATTAAAAAAAGAGATAAGATAAGGTTTGGATTAGGAAACTAAGAGAGAGAGAAAGAGAGGGAGAGGGATTAGAGAAACAATCCGTAGATGAGAGAAAGATATTAGAGAGGAGAGGGAATTTAATCTACATTATCAATTTGATCAATATTCTTTTTTTGAGAATATCTCTCTTTCTTGGAGCCGGGTGGCCCCAACCTGAGAATTAAAGTTGCTCCAATTAATACTCCGGACGGTATGAGTCCAATATCAGATAGCTTCTGAAAATCTCCTAATTTTATGAAATTATGATTATGCCCTTGGATCGTCAGTGAAACTTCTTCCCATCTCGCCGTTGATCGCATGTGTGTCGATCCATGGGTAGACTGGTGCCTGTGTAGCATTGAACTCCTCCAATCTGATTTTCTCAATTTAGTCTTCAAAAATGCATTTTTTCTCCAATTCTTTCAATATGCCAAAAATACCCCTGTACCCTGAAAAAGATAAAAAATACCCAAGGTACCTCCATTCTAAGCAGATAAAATGCAGAATTAAATGGGATAATTTCACACATAAATGTGCTCATCAGTCACGACTCTTAGCATCACATCTACACATCTAATAAGGGATAATGAGACTTTTTAGAAAATCCCAAACCCAAAAAACTATAGAAATGCTCTCAAATAACCCCAAACGATCCACCCGGTCTGGTTTAAACTGAAAATGAACATATGTCGAAATAGGTATCGATTCGAAGGTCACTACCCTCAACATCGCATCCACACGTCTTACAAGAGATAAGGAAACCTTTTAGAAAATCCCAAACCCAAAAAGGTGCAGAAATGCCCTCAAATAACCCCAACCAACCCACCCAGTTTGGTTTAAACTGAAAATGAACATATGTCGGAATAGGTATCGATTCGATGGTCACTACCCGCAACATCCCTTCCACATGTCTAATAAGAGATACAGATACTATTTAGAAAATCTGAAACCCAAAAAAGTACAGAAATGCACCCAAAAACCCCAAACGACTCACCTAGTCTGGTTTAAATCGAAAATGAACATAAATCGAAATAGGTATCGATCCAAAGGTCACTACCCTCAACATCGCATCCACATGTCTAATAAGAGATAAGGACACCTTTTAGAAAATCTTAAACCAAAAAAAGTACAAAAATGCCCACAAATAACCTCAAACGACCCACCAGGTGTAGTTTAAACCGAAAAGGAACATATGTCGAAATAGGTATCGATGCAAAGGTCACAACCCTCAACATCGCATCCACACGTCTAATAAGAGATAAGGACAATTTTTAGAAAATCGCAAACCCAAAGAAATATAGAAATGCCCCCAAATAACCCCAAACGACCTACCCGATCTTGTTTAAACAAAAAATGAACATATATTGAAATAGGTATCGATTCGAAGGTCACGACCCTCCACATCGCATCCACATGTCTAATAAGAGATAAGGACACTTTTGAGAAAATCGTAAACCCAATAAGGTATAGAAATGCTCCCAAATAACCACAAACGACCCACCTGTTCTGGTTCGGACCGAAAATGAACATATGTTGAAATAGGTATTGATTCGAAGATCATGGCCCTCAACATCGCATCCACACGTCTAAGAAGAGATAAGGACACTTTTTAGAAAATCACAAACCGAAAAAAGTATAGAAATGCCCCCAAATAACCCGAAATGACCCACCCAGTCTAATTCGGACAAAAAATGAACATATGCCGAAATAGGTATCGATTCAAAGGTCACAACCCTCAACATCGCATCCACACGTCTAATAAGAGATAATGACACTTTTTAGAAAGTCCCGAACCTAAAAAAGTACAGAAATGACCCCAAATAACCCCAAACGATCCACCCGGTATGGTTTAAACCGAAATGAAAATATGTCCAAATAGGTATCGATTCGAAGGTCACGATCCTCAACATCACTTCCACAAGTCTAATAAGAGACAAGAACACTTTTTAAAAAATCCCAAACCCAAAAAAGTACAAAAATGGCCCCAAATAACTCCAAACGATCCACCCGATTTTGTTCAAACAAAAAATGAACATATATCGAAATAGGTATCGATTCGAAGGTCAACTACCCTCAGCATCGCATCCACACGTCTACTCAGAGATAAGGACACTTTTTAGAAAATCTTATACCCAAAAAAGTACATAAATGCCCCCAAATAAGCCCAAACGACCCGTCCGGTCTGGTTTAAATCGAAAATGAACATATGTCGAAATAGGTATTGATTCGAAGGTCACGACCCTCAACATCACATCCACACGTCTAATCAGTGATAAGGACACATTTTAGAAAATCCCAAACCAAAAAAGTACAGAAATGCCCCCAAATAACCCCAAACGACCCACCTGGCCTGGTTCGGACCGAAAATGAACATATTTCGAAATAGGCATCAATTCAAAGGTCACGACCCTCAACATTGCATCCACACGTCTAATAAGAGATAAGGTCACTTTTTAGAAAATCTCAAACCCAAAAAAGTATAGAAATGCCCCCAAATAAACCCAAACGACCCACCCGGTCTGGTTTAAACAAAAAATAAACATATGTCGAAAGAGGTATCGATGCGAAGGTCATGACCCTCAACATCACATCCACACGTCTAATAAGAGATAAGGACACTTTTTAGAAAATCCCGAACCCAATAAAGTACAGAAGTGCCCCAAAATAACCCTAAACGACCCACCCAGTCCGGTTTAAACAAAAAATGAACATATGTCAAAATAGGTATCGATTCAAAGGTCACTACCCTCAACATCGCATCCACACATCTTATAAGTGATAAGGACACTGTTAAGAAAATCCCAAACCCAAAAAAGTACAAAAATGCTCCAAAATAATCCCAAAGGATCCACCCGGTCTGGTTTAAATCGAAAATGAACATATGTCGAAATAGGTATTGATTCGAAGGTCACGACCCTCAACATCACATCCACACGTCTAATCAGAGATAAGGACATGTTTTAGAAAATCCCAAACCAAAAAAGTACAGAAATGCCCCCAAATAACCCCAAACGACCCACCTGGCCTGGTTCAGACCGAAAATGAACATATTTCGAAATAGGTATCAATTCAAAGGTCACGACCCTCAACATCGCATCCACACGTCTAATAAGAGATAAGGACACTTTTTAGGAAATCTCAAACCCAAAAAAGTATAGAAATGCCCCCAAATAAACCCAAACGACCCACCCGGTCTGGTTTAAATCGAAAATGAACATATGTCAAAAGAGGTATCGATGCGAAGGTCATGACCCTCAATATCGCATCCACACGTCTAATAAGAGATAAGGACACTTTTTAAAAAATCCTGAACCCAATAAAGTACAGAAGTGCCCCAAAATAACCCCAAACGACCCACCCAGTCCGGTTTAAACCGAAAATGAACATATGTCAAAATAGGTATCGATTCGAAGGTCACTACCCTCAACATCGCATCCATACATCTTATAAGAGAAAGACACTGTTAAGAAAATTCCAAACCCAAAAAAGTACAAAAATGCTCCAAAATAACCCCAAAGGATCCACCCGATCTAGTTTAAATCGAAAATGAACATATGTCGAAATAAGTATTGATTCGAAGGTCACTACCCTCAACATCGCATCCACACGTCGTATAAGAGATAAGGACAATTTTTAGAAAATCCCGAACCCAAAAATGTACAGAAATGCCCCTAAATAACCCCAAACGACCAACCTGATTTTGCTTAAACCGAAAATGAACATATGTCGGAATAGGTATCGATTCGAAGGTCATAACCCTCAACATCGCATCCACACGTCTAATAAGAGATAATGACACTTTTTAGAAAATCCCAAACCCAAAAAAGTACAGAAATGCCCCCAAATAACCAAAAAAGACCCACCCGGTCTAGTTTGGACCAAAAATGAACATATGTCGAAACATGTATCGATTCGAAGGCACCCTAATGGGGCACTTCATTGGTGGTCGGCCTAGTTTTACCTTTACAAGGGATATGCTCCTGAAGCAATGGAAGATTGCAGGGCATGTTGATGTTAACTTATTAGAGAGTGGAATTTTTATATTTTGCTTTAATCTTGAAGATGACAAAACTAAAGTTCTTGAAGGGGGACCTTGGTATGTTCAAAGAAGGCCGATGATCCTGCGTCCTTGGAGTCCAGATGTTTGCTTAGAGAGGGTGGATTTATGTTCTGTCCCGGTATGGGTTTCTCTTCCCAATCTCCCTTTTCATTTCTGGTCTTCTGAAGCTCTTAGTTCTATTGGGAGTGTCATTGGGAAGCCTATTGTTACGGACAAGATGACAAGGTCCATGGAGAGATTGTCCTACGCTCGTTTGTGTGTGGAGGTTTCTGCCAACAAAGAGATGCCTCTGTCCGTTCCAGTTTATGGTGATGGTGGTTTTGTCTTCAATCAACGAGTGGTTTATGATTGGAAGCCCCCTCTTTGTGTGCATTGTAAGGTCTTTGGGCATATGATTGATGCATGCAAGTCTGGCAGCCGTAAGCCTGATCAAAAATCCTCGAGAACCAAGCAAGAATGGCGGGTGAAGGGTGTCACGGAAAGAAGCCGCAACCGAGGCCGGAAAGGAGGCTGACTTGCCGGCCGAGCAGACTGGAATTGGTAATTCAAATTCAAATTCAAATTTGGATTCCCATAGTTCTCGCAAGAATAAAGGAGGAGATCTCAATTCCTTGGGTCAAGGCGCCAACTTTGGCAAGAAGGTTTTGAAGAAATCTGAGTTAATTCTTGAAGGTAAGTCTAGTACTAAGGATATTTCACAGTCCAATGCTTTTGCCCTGTTGGAACATCTTACGGAGGAGGTGCATTATGATCCTGATGATTTGATGCTGGATCCAGAGTCTTGTGCCATTCTCTTAGGTAACGAACTGTTGGAGGATTCAAATATGGAAGGAGAAAATTCTTCTCCCCAGCCGTTATCTACCCTTCCAAATTTGGGAGAGGAGGTGATTGGGGGATTTTCCTTGAATAATCAGATTGGCGGATCTGCTGGAGATATTATGGAGGAAATGCCACAATTAAATGCTGCTGGTCAAAGTTTAAATTCAAATCTTCCCACTTCCCATATTGAGAAGACACCTAGTGCGTTGTGCTTGGAAGATGGAGAAATTAAAGGGGCATATTCTGTATCTTCTAAGGGGGAGCTGGCATTGGCAAATCCATTGGATTGTAGCTCAAGGCTGTCTCCATTGGGAAGGAAAGAAGGTGCACCTGATGCGCAAAAGGATAATACCAATTTAGAAGGAAATAAAAGTGGTGAAGAGATGCTGTCTTTAAAAGGCAAGGGAGCTAGTCTGGCCAACAAACCTTCAGCTAATTTTGAAAGATTAAAGAGGGTGGCAGCGGAGAACCGGGCCAGCCAAGGACCCTTGGACAGAGGTATGGGTTTTTCTAATTCTATTAGCTCTTCTCTATTTAACCGGCCTGGTGGAAGAAGTACAAAATTCCAGCCTCAACGAATTCCTGTAAAGGAAGGGCTGGGCATGAGAATAGAGGGACCCATTAAGGGTGGGACTGATATGGCAGCCCATCATCTTTGATGAATTGCATTTCCTGGAACATTAGGGGCATGAATGCCCCTACAAAGAAGCATGGGGTTAGGAAAGGGATTCTGGATAATAATGCAAAATTAGCTATTCTTCTTGAGACTAAGGTGAAAACAGAGAATTGTGCTGCTGTTTTTGACTCTTTCATTTCAAATTGGAAGTATCTCCATAATGGAGAAGTAGGTTCTACAGCTCGCATTTGGGTGGGATGGGATTCGGTTGTGTTTAAAGTGGAGGAGATTCTAAAATCTGACCAATTTATCCATTTGAAAGTAACCACTTTGGGATCCTCTCTCAGTTATTTGTGCACTGCTGTCTATGCTTCTAATTCGGTGGAGGAGAGGAGGGTTCTTTGGAGGGATGTTACTAGTTTTGGTTCTAGTATTTCAGGTCCTTGGATTGCTCTAGGGGACTTTAATATTGTTCGACAACAAAGTGAGAAGCTTGGAGGAGAACCTATCCGTCAGGAGGCTGTTGATGATTTTAATACTTTTATTTTTGACACGGACCTTATGGACTTAAAGTGGAAGGGGGAATTATTTACTTGGAATAATAGGCAAGGGGGCAGCTCTCGAGTTTGCTGCAAGTTGGATAGGGTCATGGTTAACTTATTTTGGTTGGATGTTCTCAGGTCTTCAGAAGCTACTTTTCTGCTCCCAGGGCTTTCGGATCACTCTCCAGCTGTGATTTCAATTCTTGATGGGGTAAATTTTGGTCCTAAACCTTTCCGGTTCTTTGAGGCTTGGATTGGTAGGGAGGGGTTTGATGAAGTGGTAGCTAAAGGGTGGGACAGCACGGTGAATATGAAGCTTAATCCTATACTTAGGTTTGCTGCCAGGCTCAAAAATGTCAAGACAGAGCTGAAGAAATGGAATAAAGATAGTATTGGGGATGTTTTTCTTGCAGTGAAGGAGGCTTCTTCGGACTTAGCTCAGATCCAAATCAGCCTTGCTGCCCATCCCAATGACCTCAATTTGGTTTCTTTAGAAACAGCAGCCAAGAAGAAGTTGTGGGCAGCCCTTAATACTGAAGAAAAGTTTCTTAAAGAGAAATCTAGAGTCAAGAACATTCAATTGGGGGATGGTAATAATAGCTTTTTCCATAAGTCTATGGTGTGCAGGCAAAACAGGAATCACATTTTGGAGGTGTACAATGCCGAAAATGAGGTTATCAAGGATCCGAATCTGATTAAAGAGGAGGCAATTTCTTTTTACATGAATTTGTTTGGTGCTAATGTTGAAGATGTTGGGTTCTTCCCAGAGACTGTCCCTTTGCAACATAGTCGGACCTTGTGGCAGAAGCAGTCTTATTGGGTAGGTATCTAACAAGGAGATTAGAGAGGTGGTTTTTTCCATGAAGAACTCAAAAGCTCCAGGACCGGATGGATTTGGGGCAGCCTTTTTAAGCATGCTTGGGAGGTTGTTGGGGAGGATCTCACTTTGGCCGTTAAGTGGTTTTTTTGAAGTCCAAGATGCCTACCTCTATCAATGCTACTTTTATTAGTCTTATCCCAAAGACCGATAATACTTCTTCGTTACGGGTTATAGGCCTATTGCCCTTTGTAACCTATTTTATAAAATTATTACAAAAGTTTTGTCTAATAGGTTACAAGGAGTTGTGGGGAAGGTGGTTAGTGACAACCAGTCTGCGTTTATCAAAGGCCGCTCCATTGTGGATAATATTCTAGTATGTCATGATGTGGTTAGGGGTATAGAGCAGAAGGGGACTCCCCCTACGGCGGTGCTGAAAATTGACTTACATAAAGCTTATGACTCTCTAAGTAGGAAGTTTCTTTTTGAGATCATGGAAAGGATGGGTTTTCCAAGCAAGTTTATTCGGTGGGTGAAGGCTTGTGTTGATACTCCTAGTTTCTCGATCCTTCTCAATGGGAGCCCAACAGGTTATTTTAGGGGCAAGAGGGGGATAAGACAGGGGGACCCGCTATCCCCTTATTTATTCACAATTGCTATGGAAGGGTTTTCGGCCTTAATGCGGAAGTTGGAAGTTGAGGGACAGATCAGCCTGCTTCCAAGGTGCAAAAGCTCCCATCTTACACACCTGATCTTTGCAGATGATTTGATGATTTTTGTGAAGGCTGTCCCTGACTCTATTTTGGCTTGTTTGGGGGCTCTGTCTGATTTTCATACTTACTCTGGGTTGAGACTCAATAGAGCTAAGTCCTCTATTATTTTAGGGGGCCTTACCCAAACGGCCAGGCTGCAACTATTGGAATTAACGAATTTTGTGGACACTAAGCTGCCCATTCGGTACCTTGGTGTTCCACTTGTACCTCGTAAACTTTCTATGGCAGATTGCTCCGCTATCTTGGATCTAGTGAGGCGAAGACTTGACGGCTGGAAAGCTTGTTTCTTATCCTTTGCAGGACGGTTGCAGCTTCTTACCTCTGTTCTTCAGGGCTGCTATATATATTGGTCGGGCATCTTTGCATTACCTGGTGGTGTCAAGCAAAAGCTGGAATCCATGTTCTCAAATTTCCTTTGGACGGGCCCCTCCTTGGAACGAAAGGTACATTATGTTTCTTGGGATAGAATTTGCAAACCTAAGGATGAGGGTGGCTTAGGTATCCGCAGAATTTCAGAAATGAATATTGCGGGTATCCTTAAGCAAATCTGGTGGATTGCTTCCAAAAAGGACAGCCTGTGGGTTAGGTGGGTTTATGCCCGTTATTTAAAAAATGACTCTATTTGGACTGTGAAAATTCGCCAAAATTGCTCTTGGGTTTGGCGTAAAGTTCTCAAGTATAGAGATTTGGTTGAACCCCATGTTCACCACTTTATTGGGTCTGGCCATGCTACAAGGCTATGGCTTGATAAGTGGCATCCTCAAGGGGTTTTAATCAAAAATTTTGGGGATCGTATCAGATACGATGCGGGTTCTCATCGTATGGCTCTGGTTTCGGATATTATAAGACAAGGCACCTGGCATCCTACTCCTCATGGGTCTTTTGGTCTTATTAGTGCTTGGGGGGATTTGCAACATGTTCCTATTTTGAGAGGCAGGGATGACCTTATTATTTGGAAGAATTCCCCTAATGGCTTATTTACTACTAAGTCAGCCTGGGACATTGTTAGAAGATCCTCTTATAAAGTAGGGTGGCATAAATTTGTTTGGTTTACTCAGAATTTTCCTAAGCATTCTTGCACAACTTGGAGATGCCTTATGGAAGCTCTACCTACCAAAGATCAGCTTATTAAAAGAAATATTCAGGTTGGGCCGAATTGCATCTTGTGTTGGGCTGGTACTGAAAGTCATGAGCATCTTTTCTTTAATTGCCCTTTTTCCACTAGCATTTGGGGTCAAATTAGTTCTTTTTGCTCCCAAGGGGGTGGAGGCCCTACCAATCTCCAGCATGTGCTTGCTTGGCTCTTGAGTGTTGGTTGTGCAAATGATAGGATGGATTTGGTTCCCAAGTTGGGTTTTTGTGCTACTGTGCATTACATTTGGTGGGAGAGAAACCGAAGGCTGTTTGAGAACAAGGTTAGAACCCATGATCAGATTATAGAGGCAATTCGTCTTGATGTGGCCATTAAGTGTGCTGCCTTTCCCATTTCTGCTGTCCACAGCCCAAGGAACCAGTTCTTGGCTGATAATTGGGGGATTAGGGTGGATTGGAAGGTGATTACTCAAAAAACCTGTGCTTGGTTTAGACCTCCTACTCACATGGCAGTCCTTCACTGTGATGGGTCCTTAACAGCTGATAGAGCTTGCTATGGTGGAATCATTCGTGATGATGCAGGTGTTGCCATAATGGCGTATGCGGGGAAGGGAGATATTAATTCTGTTCTAGGCATGGAGCTCTTTGCAATTTTAAAGGGGGTCACTTTTTGTATTCAGAGGAACCTACTTCGGGTTTCCATCAGATCCGATTCCAAATTGGCAGTAGATATTCTTAATGGGGCTGTGGACTGCCCTTGGAGCATGCAAATCTTGAGGGACCGTATAGCTATGCTACTACAGCAATTACACCGTAAGGAGATCAAACATGTTTGGAGAGAGCTCAACCAGCCAGCAGACTTTATTGCAGCCATGGATACGGGGGATGGGGAAGCAATTTTTTATCCACTTGATTTCCCACAGGACCTGGTGGAGTTGGTTAAGAATGATTCAGATGGTAAAGTTTTTTTAAGGACCTTGTCTCATTGAGTTGTTGGCCTGGTCTTAGGCTTTTCGACCGAGGGCCTGTCCTCGGGTTGTTTTAGGGGCTCTCCTCCCCCTCTTAGGCCTGTCTAAGGGGGGAGGACAAGGGCTATCTTCTTCTGTATTTTTTTTTTTTTTTCCTCTTTCTTAATACAATCACACTTACCTATCAAAAAAAAGGTATCGATTCGAAGGTCACAACCCTCAGCATCGCATCCACACGTCTAATAAGAGATAAGGTCACTTTTTAGAAAATCGTAAATGCAAAAAAGTATAAAAGTGCCCCCAAATAACCCCAAACAACCCACCCGATTTGGTTTAAACCGAAAGTGAACATATGTCGAAATAGGTATCGATTTGAAGGTCACGACGCTCAACATCGCATCCACACTTCTAATAAGAGATAAGGACATTTTTTAGAAAATCCCAAATGCAAAAAAGTATAGAAATGCCTCCAAATAACACCAAACGACCCACACGGTCTGGTTTAAATCGAAAATCAACATATGTCGAAATGGGTATTGATTCGAAGGTCACGACCCTCAACATCGCATCCACACGTCTAATAAGAGATAAGGACACTTCTTAGAAAATCCCAAACCCAAAAAAATACAGAAATGCCCCCAAATAACCCCAAACGACCACCCGGTTTAGTTTAAACTGAAAATGAACATGTCGAAATAGGTATCTATTCGAAGGTCACAACCCTCAACATCGCATCCACACGTCTAATATGAGATAAGGACACTTTTTAGAAAATCTCAAACCGAAAAAAGTACAAAAATGCCCCCAAATGATCCACCCGGCCTGGTTTAAACCGAAAATAAGCATATGTCAAAATAGGTATCGATTCGATGGTCATGACCTTCAACATTACATCCACACGTCTAATAAGTGATAAGGACACTTTTTTGAAAATTCCAACGCCAAAAAGTATAGAAATGCCCCCGAATAACCCTGAACGACCCACTCGGTCTGGTCTAAATCGAAAATGCACATATGTCAAAATAGGTATCGATTCGAAGGTCACAACCCACAACATGGCATCCACACGTCTAATAAGAGATAAGGACACATTTTAGAAAATCCGAAAGTCAAAAAAGTACAGTAATGCCCCCAAATAACCCCAAACGATCCACCCGATCTGGTTTAAACCAAAAATGAACATTTTTTTTTAATAAGTAATATGTGAGTGTATAAAAGAGAAAAAAGGAACAAAAGAAGGCAGCCAATTACCACCCCTTAGACAGACCTAAGGGAGAGGAAAAGGCCCCACACCCCCCGAGGACAAACCCCTCGGATATACAAGGAAGAGATAATTCCCACCCCAATCAAGGAGGCCTAAAGTAGGTCTTCCTATCAATATCATCATGAATCAGCCTCATCAGATCTTCAGGAAAATCCGGGGGATACATAATAGATTCCACATCCCCA
>NW_025318099.1:0-15197 GCF_018873765.1 Telopea speciosissima
CACATGTCTAATAATAGATAAGGACACTTTTTAGAAAATACCAAACCCAAAAAAGTATAGAAATGCCCCCAAATAACCTCAAACGACCCACACGGTCTAGTTTAAATAAAAAATGAACATGTGTCAAAATAGGTATCAATTCGAACATCGCGACCCTCAACATCGCATCCCCACGTCTAATAAGAGATAAGGACACATTTTAGAAAATCCCAAGCCCATAAAAGTACAGAAATGCCCCCTAAATATCCCCAAACAACCCACCTGGTCTGGTTTAAACCGAAAATAAACATATGCAAAAATTGGTATCGATTCGAAAGTTATGACCCTCAACATTGCATCCATATGTCTAATAAGAGATAAGGAAACTTTTTAGAAAATATCAAAACCAAAAAGGTACAAAAATGCCCCCACATATTCTTAAGCTCCATGGACAGCACCGAAAGATCTTCCCCTAGACCAGCATAGCAGCTATGGGGTCCCCACATCCACCACGAATGAGGCCCCCAAAGCTTGCTTTGTCATTTGCAAGAGACCCATCACAATGGAGAGCAACCATATTCGGATTAGGGGCAAACCAAGAGCAGGCCTTTGGAATTCGAGCAGCCCAATGAACTTGAAGACCCCATTTGGCAGCAATATGAAGGTTGGCAGTAGTAGGATCACCCACCAAAGAAATGGAAGATAATCTGCCAATAACATCCCCCTTTATAGCCCTTATTATCTGGTCCTTAGGTCTGATTTTGTTCCTGAAAATTCTGAAATTTCTCTCCGACCAGATATGCTTGATTGTGGCACAGAACGCAAGCTTGGTGACCAGCCCCAACTTCCTTGCACTACCTGTGGCATATCTAACCGAGATGGCTACATCAATGACATTGCTTGGCATGGTTCCATCATGAAAGCAAAGCTCATAAATAATTTTTCAAATGTCAGTAGAGAAGGGGCACCCTAAGAAAAGATGATTCCTGCTTTCAGTTCCAGCCCAGCAAAACTCACAATGATGAGGAGCCAGAATATGTCTATGAATGAGGTTGTCCCTTGGGGGAGGGCATCCGAAAGGCATCTCCAAGCTATAAAGCAATGGGAATTAATACCCCTTTCAAACCAAACAGCTTCACTCCAATCTGTACGGGCAGTTCTTGTGCGGATAGGATTCCAGGCAGATTTAGAAGTGAAATTACCCAAAGAGTTGCCAATCCAAATTGTCAAATCCGGAACCTCATCGTGAAATTTTTCAATGGTTGGAAGGGCCTTCCAAATATCAATGAGGTCAAAAGATGTAGAGGGGCCAGGGTACCAATCTCCATCATGCACAATCTCGTTGACACACGTATGTCGGGCAGCCCACCCGGTCTTATTTATACCAAAAATGAACATACGTCGAAATAGGTATCGATTCGAAGGTCACCACCCTCAACATCGCATCCACCCATATAATAAGAGATAAGGACACTTTTAAAAAAATCCCAAGCCCAAAAAAGTACAAAAATACCCCAAAATAACCCCAAATGACCCAACCGGCCTGGTTTAAACCGAAAATGAACATATGCCGAAATAGGTATCGATTCGAAGGTCACGACCCTCAACATCGCATCCACACGTCTAATAAGAGATAGGACACTTTTTAGAAAATCCCAAACCCAAAATAGTACAGAAATGCCCCCAAATAACCCCAAATGACCCACCCGATCTGCTTTAAACCGAAAATGAACATATGTCGAGATAGGTATCGATTCGAAGGTCACGACCCTCAACATCGTATCCACACATCTAATAAGAGAAAAGGATACTTTTATGAAAATCCCAAGCCCAAAAAATAACAAAAAGGCCCCCAAATAACCCCAAACGACCCACCTTCTCTGGTTTAAATCGAAAAAGAACATATGCCAAAATAGGTATCGATTTGAAGGTCACGACCCTCAACATCGTATCCACAAGTCTAATAAGTGATAAGGACACTTTTAAGAAAATACCAAACCCAAAAAAGTACAGAAATGCCCCCAAAATAAGCCCAAACGACCCACCCAGTCTTGTTTAAACCGAAAATGAACATATGCCGAAATAGGTATCGATTCGAAGGTCACGACCCTCAACATCACATCCACCCGTCTAATGAGAGAGATAAGGACACTCTTTAGAAAATCCCAAGCCCAAAAAAGTACAGAAATGCCCCCAAATAACCCCAAATGGCCCACCCAGCCTGGTTTAAATTGAAAATAAACATATACCAAAATCGGTATCGATACGAAGGTCACGTCCCTCAACATCGCATCCACACGTCTAATAAGAGATAAGGACCTTTTTAGAAGATACCAAACCCAAAAAGGTACAAAATTGCCTCAAAATAACCCCAAACAACATAGGTATCGATTCGAAGGTCTCGACCCTCAACATGGCATTCACACATCTAATAAGAGATAATGACACTTTTTAGAAAGTACGAAACCCAAAAAAAGTCCAGAAATACCCCCAAGTAACCCCAAACGACCCACCCGGTCTGGGTTATGCCGAAAATGAACATATGTCGAAATAGGTATCGATTCGAAGGTCACGAGCCTCAACATCACATCCATTCGTTTAATAAGAGATAAGGACACTTTCTAGAAAATCCCAAGCCCATAAAAGCACAGAAATGCCCCCTAAATAACCCCAAACAACCCAACCGGCCTTGTAAATCGAAAATAAACATATGCGAAAATAGGTATCGATTCGAACGTTACGACCCTCAACATTGCATCCATACATCTAATAAGTGATAAGGACACTTTTTAGAAAATACCAAAACCAAAAAGCTACAAAAATGCCCTTACATAACCCCAAACGACCCACCCGGTCTGGTGTAAATCAAAAATGAACACATGCCGAAATAGGTATCGATTCGAAGGTCACGACCCCCAACATCGCATCCACACGTCTAAGAATAGATAAGGACACATTTTAAAAAATACCATACCCAAAAAAGTACAGAAATGGCACCAAATAACCCCAAATGACCCACCCGGTCTGGTTTAAATCGAAAATGAACATATGCCGAAATAGGTATCGATTCGAAAGTCACGACCCTTAATATCGCATCCACCCGTCTAATAAGAGATAAGGACACTTTTTAGGAAATCCCAAGCCCAAAAAAGTACAGAAATGCCCCCAAATATCCCCAAACGGCCCACCCAGCCTGGTTTAAACCGAAAATAAACATATGCCAAAATCGGTATCGATACGACGGTCACGTCCCTCAACATTGCACCCACACGTCTAATAAGAGATAAGGACCTTTTTAGCAAATACCAAACCCAAAAAGGTACAGAATTGCCTCAAAATAACCCCAAACGACAAACCCAATCTAGTTTAAACCAAAAATGAACATATGTCGAAATAGGTATCGATTCGAAGGTCACGACCCTCAACATCGCATCCACAAATCTAATAAGAGATAATGACACCTTTTAGAAAATCCTAAGTCCAAAAAAGTACAGAAATGCCCCCAAATAACCCCAAATGGCCCACCCGATCTTGTTTATACCGAAAATGAACATATGTCAAAATAGGTATCGATTCGAAGGTCACGACCCTCAACATCGCATCCACCCATCTAATAAGAGATAAGGAGACTTTTTAGAAAATCCCAAGCCCAAAAAAGTACAGAAATGCCCAAAAATAACCGCAAACGACCCACCCGGTCTGGTTTAAACCGAAAACAAACATATGCCGAGATAGGTATCGATTCGAAGGTCACGACCCTCAACATCGCATCCATACGTCTAATAAGAGATAAGGACACTTTTTAGAAAATCCCAAACCCAAAATAGTACAGAAATGCCCCCTAATAACCCAAATGATCTACCCGGTCTGCTTTAAACCGAAAATGAACATATGTCAAGATAGGTATCGATTCGAAGGTCACTACCCTCAACATGGTATCCACCCATCTAATAAGAGATAAGGACACTTTTATGAAAATCCCAAGCCCAAAAAAATTACAAAAAGGCCCCCAAATAATCCCAAACGACCCACCATGTATGGTTTAAACCAAAAAAGAACATATGCCAAAATAGGTATCGATTCGAAGGTCACGACCCTCAACAACGCATCCACGCAACTAATAAGACATAAGGACACTTTTTAGAGAATCTCAAACCAAAAAAAGTATAGAAATGCCCCCAAATATCCCCAAACGACCCACCTGGTCGTGTTTAAACCGAAAATGAACATATGCCAAAATATGTATCAATTCGAAGGTCATGACCCCAAACATCGCATCCACACGTCTAATAAGAGATAAGGACACTTTTTAGTAAATATTAAACCCAAAAAAGTACTGAAATGACACCAAATAACCCAAAACGACCTACTCGGTTTGGTTTAAACTGAAAATGAACATATGCCAAAATAGGTATCGATTCGAAGCTCACGACCCTCAATAACGCATCCATACGTCTAATAAGAGATAATGACACTTTTTAGAAAACCCCAAACCCAAAAAAGTATAGAAATATCCCGAAATAACCCCAAACGACCCACCCGCTCTGGTTCAAACCGAAAATGAACATATGCCGAAATAGGTATCCATTCGAAGGTCACGTCCCTCAACATCCCATCAACACGTCTAATCAGAGATAAGGACACTTTTTGGAGAATACCAAACCCAAAAAAGTACAAAAAGGACACCAAATAACCTCAAATGATCCACACAGTCTAGTTTAAATCGAAAATGAACATATGTCAAAATAGGTATCGATTCGAACGTCACGACCCTCAACATCGTATCCACATGTCTAATAAGAGATATGGACAATTTTTATAAAATGTCAGACCCAAAAAAGTACAGGAATGCCCCAAAATTACCCCAAATGACCCACCCAGTCTGGTTTAAACCAAAAATGAACAGATGTCGAAATACGTATCGATTCAAAGGTTACGACCCTCAACATGGCAACCACCCATCTAATAAGAGATAAGGACACTTATTAGAAAATTCCAAGCCCAAAAAAGTACAGAAATACCCCCAAATAACCCCAAACGACCCCCCGATTTGGTTTGAACCAAAAACGAACATATGCCGAAATAGGTATCAATTCGAAGGTCAGAACCGTCAACATCGCATCCACACGTCTAATATGAGATAAGAACACTTTTTAGAAAATCCCAAACCCAAAATAGTCTAGAAAAGCCCCCAAATAACCCCAAACGACCTACCCGATCTGGTTTAAACCGAAAACGAACATATACCGAAATAGGTATCGATTCAAAGGTCCTGACCCTCAACATCGCATCCACACGTCTAATAAGAGATAAGGACACTTTTTAGAAAATCCCAAACCCAAAAAAGTACAGAAATGCCCCTAAATAACCCCAAACAAACCACCCGGTCTGCTTTAAATAAAAAATGAACATATGTCGAGATAGGTATTGATTCGAAGGTCATGACCCTCAACATCGTATCCACACATCTAATAAGAGATAAGGACAGTTTTATGAAAATCCCAAGCCCAAAAAAAATACAAAAAGGCCCCCAAATAACCCCAAATGACCCACATGGTCTGGTGTAAACCGAAAAAGAACATATGCCGAAATAGGTATCGATTCAAAGGTCACGACCCTCAACATCGTATCGACACGTCTATTAAGAGATACAGACACATTTAAGAAAATACCAAACCCAAAAAAGGATAGAAATGTCCCCCAAAATAAGCCCAAACGTCCCACCCGGTCTGGTTTAAACTGAAAATGAACGTATGCCGAAATAGGTATCGATTCGAAGGTCACGACCCACAATATCGCATCTACACGTCTAATAAGAGATAAGGATACTTTTTAGAGTATCCCAAACCCAAAAAAGTACAGAAACACCCCCAAATAACCCTTAACGACCCACTCGGTCTAGTTTAAACCAAAAATGAACATATGCCGAAATAGGAATCGATTTGAAGGTCACGACCCCCAACATCACATCCACACATCTAATAAGAGATAAGGACACCTTTTAGAAAATACCAAACCCAAAATAGTACCGAAATGGCACCAAATAACCCCAAACGACCCACACAGTCTGGTTTAAACCGAAAATGAACATATGCCGAAATAGGTATCAATTCGAAGGTCCCAACGTCCAATAAGAGATAAGGACACTTCTTAGAAAATCCCAAACCCAAAAAAGTACAAAAATGCCCCCGGCTAACCCCTCACGACCCACCCAGTTTTGTTTAAATCGAAAATGAACATATACCGAAATAGGTATCGATTCAAAGCTCACGACCCTCAACAACGCATCCATATGTCTAATAAGTGATAAGGACAATTTTTAGAAAACCCCAAACCCAAAAAAGTGTAGAAATGCCCCCAAATAGCCCCAAACGACCCACCCGGTCTGGTTCAAACCAAAAATGAACATATGCTGAAAAAGGTATCCATTCGAAGGTCACATCCCTCAACATCGCATCCACACGTTTAATAAGAGATAAGGACACTTTTTTGAAAATACTAAACCCAAAAAAGTATAGAAATGCCCCCAAATAACCTCAAACGACCCACACGGTCTAGTTTAAACCAAAAATAAACATATGTCAAAATAGGTATCGATTCGAACGTCATGACCCTCAACATCACATCCACACGTCTAATAAGAGATAAGGACACTTTTTACAAAATCACAAGCCCATAAAAGTACAGAAATGCCCCCTAAATAACCCCAAACAACCCACCCGGCCTGGTTTAAATCGAAAACAAACATATGCAAAACAGTACAAAAATGCCCCCAAATAACCCCTAATGACCCACCCGGTCTGGTTTAAATCGAAATTGAACGTATGCCGAAATTGGTGTCGATTGGAAGGTCACGACCCTCAACATTATATCCACACATCTAATAAGAGGTAAGGACACTTTTTAGAGAATCCCAAACTCAAAAAAGTACAGAAATGCCCCCAAATAACCCCAAACGACCCACCCGATCTGGTTTAAACTGAACATGAACATATGCCGAAATAGACGATTCGAAGGTCACGACACACAACGCATCCATACGTCTAATAAAAGATAAGGACACTTTTTAGAATACACCAAACCAGAAAAGTATTGAAATGCCCCCAAATAACCCCACACGACCCACCCAGTCTAGTTTAAATCGAAAATGAACATATGCCGAAATAGGTATCGATACGAAGGTCACGTCCCTCAACATCGCATCCACACGTCTAATAAGAGATAAGGACACTCTTTTGAAAATCCAAAACCAAGAAAGTACAGAAATGCCCCCTAATAACCCCAAATGACCCACCTGTTCTGGTTTAAACCGAAAATCAACATAGGTCAAAATAGGTATCAATTCGAAAGTCACAACCCACAACATCATATCCACACATCTAATAAAAGATAGGGACACTATTAAGAAAATCCCAAACCCAAAAAAGTACAAAAATGCCCCCAAATAACCCCAAACGACCCACCTGATTGGGTTTGAACTGAAAATGAACATATGTCGAAATAGGTATCGATTCGATGGTCATGGCCCTCAACATCGCATCCACACGTCTAATAAAAGATAAGGACATGTTTTAGAAAATCCCAAGCCCAAAAAAGTACAGAAATGCCCCCAAATAACCCTAAACGACCCACTCGGTCTGGTTTAAACCGAAAATGAACATATGCCGAAATACGTATCGATTCAAAGGTCACGACCCACAACATCACATCCACATGTCTAATAAGTGATAAGGACGCTTTTTAGAGAATCCCAAACCCAAAAAAGTACAGCAATGCCCGCAAATAACCCTAAATGACCCACCCGACCTTGTTTAAATCGAAAAAGAACATATGCCGAAATAGGTATCGATTCAAAGGTCACAACCCTCAACATCGCATCCACACATCTAATAAGAGATAAGGACACTTTTTGAAAATCCAAAACCAAAAAAGTACAGAAATGCCCCCAAATAACCCCAAATGACCCACCTGGTCTGGTTTAAATCGAAAATCAACATACGTCAAAATAGGTATCGATTCGAAGGTCACGACCCACAAGATCGCATCCACACGTCTAATAAAAGATAGGGACACTTTTAAGAAAATCCCAAACCCAAAAAAGTACCAAAATGCCCCCAAATAACCCCAAACGACCAACCCGATCGGGTTTGAAACGAAAATGAACATATGTCAAAATAGGTATTGATTCGATGGTCACGGCCCTCAACATCACATCCACACGTCTAATAAAAGATAAGGACACTTTTTAGAAAATACTAAACCCAAAAAAGTATAAAAATGCCCCCAAATAACCTCAAACGACCCACACGGTCTAGTTTAAACCAAAAATGAACATATGTCAAAATAGGTATCGATTCGAACGTCATGACCCTCAACATCACATCCACACGTCTAATAAGAGATAAGGACACTTTTTACAAAATCCCAACCCCATAAGAGTACAAAAATGCCCCCTAAATAACACCAAACAACCCACCCCGCCTGGTCTAAACCGAAAACAAACATATGCAAAAAAGTACAAAAATGCCCCCAAATAACCCCTAACGACCCACTCGGTCTGGTTTAAATAAAATTGAAAGAATGCCAAAATAGGTGTCGATTCGAAGGTCACGACCCTCAACATCATATCCACACATCTAATAAGAGGTCAGGACACTTTTTAGAGAATCCCAAACCCAAAAAAGTACAGAAATGCCCCCAAATAACCCCAAACGACCCACCCGATCTGGTTTAAACTGAAAATGAACATATGCCGAAATAGGTATCGATTCGAAGGTCACGACACTCAACGCATCCATATGTCTAATAAGAGATAAGGACACTTTTTAGAATACACCAAACCCAAAAAAGTATTGAAATGCCCCCAAATAACCCCACACGACCCACCCAGTCTAGTTTAAATCGAAAATGAACATATGCTAAAATAGGTATCGATACGAAGGTCACGTCCCTCAACATCGCATCCACACGTCTAATAAGGGATAAGGACACTTTTTTGAGAATCCAAAACCAAAAAAGTACAGAAATGCCCCCAAATAACCCTAAATGACCCACCTGGTCTGGTTTAAACAAAAAATCAACATATGTCAAAATAGGTATCGATTCGAAGTTCACGACCCACAACATCGCATCCACACGTCTAATAAAAGATAGGGACACTTTTAAGAAAATCCCAAACCCAAAAAATTACAAAAATTCCCCAAAATAACCCCACACGACCCACCCGATCGAGTTTGAACAAAAAATGAACATATGTCAAAATAGGTATCGATTCGATGGTCACGGCCTTCAACATCGCATCCACACGTCTAATAAAAGACAAGGACACGTTTTAGAAATTCCCAAGCCCAAAAAAGTACAGAAATGCCCCCAAATAACCCTAAACGACCCACTCAGTCTGGTTTAAACTGAAAATGAACATATGCCGAAATACGTATCGATTCAAAGGTCACGACCCACAACATCACATCCACATGTCTAATAAGTGATAAGGACGCTTTTTGGAGAATCCCAAACCCAAAAAAGTATAGCAATGCCCGCAAATAACCCTAAATGACCCACCCGACCTTGTTTAAATCGAAAATAAACATATGCCAAAATCGGTATAGATACGAAGGTCACGACCCTCAACATCGCATCCACACGTCTAATAAGAGATAAGGACCATTTTAGAAACTACCAAACCTAAAAAGGTACAGAATTGCCTCCAAATAACCCCAAACGACGCACCCCGTCTATTTAAACCAAGAATGAACATAAGCCGAAATAGGTATCGATTCGAAGGTCACGACCCTCAACATCGTATCCACCCGTCTAATAAGAGATAAGGACACTTTTTAGAAAATCTCAAACCCAAAAAAGTACAGAAATGCCCCCAAATAACCACAAATGACCCAACCGGTCTGCTTTAAATCGAAAATGAACATACGTAAAGATAGGTATCTATTGGAAGGTCACGACCCTCAGCATCGCATCCACGCATCTAATAAGAGATAAGGACACTTTTAAGAAAATCCTAAGCCCAAAAAATTACAAAAATGCCCCCAAATAACCCAAAACGACCCACCAGGTCTGGTTTAAATCGAAAAAGAACATATGCCAAAATAGGTATCGATTCGAAGGTCACAACCCTCAACATCACATCCACACATCTAATAAGAGATAAGGACACTTTTTTGAAAATCCAAAACCAAAAAAGTACAGAAATGCCCCCAAATAACCCCAAATGACCCACCTGGTCTGCTTAAATCGAAAATCAACATATGTCAAAATAGGTATCGATTCGAAGGTCACGACCCACAAGATCGCATCCACACGTCTAATAAAAGATATGGACACTTTTAAGGAAATCCCAAACCCAAAAAAGTACCAAAATGCCCCCAAATTACACCAAAAGACCCACCCGGTCGGGTTTGAACCGAAAATGAACATCTGTCAAAATAGGTATTGATTCGATGGTCACGGCCCTCAACATCACATCCACACGTCTAATAAAAGATAAGGACACGTTTTAGAAAATCACAAGCCCAAAAAAGTACAGAAATGCCCCCAAATAACCCTAAACGACCCACTCGGTCTGGTTTAAACCGAAAATGAACATACGTCAAAATAGGTATCGATTCGAAGGTCACGACCCTCAACATCGCATCCACGCATCTAATAAGAGATAATGACACTTTTTAGGAAATCCCAAAACCAAAAAAGTTCAGAAATGCCCCCAAATAACCACAAACGACCCACTCGGTCTGCTTTAAACCAAAAATGAACATACGTCAAGATAGGTATCGATTGGAAGGTCACATCACTCAACATCGCATCCACACATCTAATAAGATATAAGGACACTTTTAAGAAAATCCCAAGTCCAAAAAATTACAAAAATACCCCCAAATAACCCAAAACGACCCACCTGGTCTGGTTTAAATCGAAAAAGAACATATGCCGAATAAGGTATCGAATCGAAGGTCACGACCCTCAACATCGCATCCGCACGTCTAATAAGAGATAAGGACACTTTTAAGAAAATACCAAACCCAAAAAAGTATAAAATTTACCCCAAAATAAGCCCAAACTACACACCCGGTTTGGTTTAAACCGAAAATGAACATATGCCTAAATAGGTATCGATTCGTAGGTCACGACCCACAATATCGCATCCACACGTCTTATAAGAGATAAGGACACTTTTCAGAGTATGCCAAACCCAAAAAGGTACAGAAATGTAACTAACCCCTAACGAATCACCCGGTCTGGTTTAAACCGAAAATGAACATATGCCAAAATAGGTATCGATTGGATGGTCACGACCCTTAACATCGTATCCACACGTCTAATAAGAGATAATGACACTCTTTAGAGAATCCCAAACCCAAAAAAGTACAGAAATGCCCCCAAATAACCCCAAATGATCCACCCGATTTGGTTTAAACCGAAAATGAACATATGCCGAAATAGGTATCGATTCGAAGGTCACGACCCTCAACGCATCCATACGTCTAATAAGAGATAAGGACACTTTTAGAAAACAGCAAATCCAAAAAAGTACAGAAATGCTCCCAAATAGCCCCAAACGACCCACCCAGTCTAGTTTAAAACATATGCCGAAATAGGTATCGATTCGAAGGTCACGACCCTCAATGCATCCATAAGTCTAATAAGAGATAAGGACACTTTTTACAAAACACAAAACCAAAAAAAGTCCAGAAATGCCCCCAAATAACCCCAAATGACCCACCCAGTTTGGTTTAAACCGAAAATAAACATATACCGAAATAGGTATCGATACGAAGGTCACGTCCCTCAACATCACATCCACACGTTTAATAAGAGATAAGGACACTTTTTAGAAAATCCTAAACCCAAAAAAGTACTGAAATGCCCCAAATAACCCCAAATAACCCAACTGGTCTGGTTTAAACCGAAAATGAACATATGTCAAAATAGGTATCGATTCGAAAGTCACGACCCACAACATCGTATCCACACATCTAATAAAAGATAAGGATACTTTTTAGAAAATCCCAAACCCAAAAAAGTACAGAATTGCCCCCAAAATAATCCCAAACGACCCACCCGGTTTGGTTTAAACCAAAAATGAACATATGCCTAAATAGGTATCGATTCGAAGGTCACGACCCACAATATCGCATCCACACATCTAATAAGAGATAATGACACTTTTTAGAGTATGCCAAACCAAAAAAAGTACAGAAATGTCCCCATAAAACCCCTCACGACACACCCGGTCTGCTTTAAACCGAAAATGAACATATGCCGAAATAGGTATCGATTCAAAGGTCACGACCCACAACATCGTATCCACACGTCTAATAAGAGATAAGGACACTTTTTAGAGAATCCCGAACCCAAAAAAGTACAGAAATGCACCCAAATAACCCCAAACGACCCACTCGATTTGGTTTAAACAAAAAATGAACATATGCCGAAAAAAGTATCGATTCGAAGGTCACG
This sequence comes from Telopea speciosissima, assembly GCF_018873765.1. Lineage (NCBI taxonomy): Eukaryota > Viridiplantae > Streptophyta > Magnoliopsida > Proteales > Proteaceae > Telopea > Telopea speciosissima. The sequence goes on from NW_025318099.1 coordinate 12,451, forward strand.
ACCCTCAACATCGTATCCACACGTCTAATAAGAGATAAGCACACTTTTTAGAGAATCCCGAACCCAAAAAAGTACAGAAATGCACCCAAATAACCCCGAACGACCCACCCGATTTGGTTTAAACCAAAAATGAACATATGCCGAAATAGGTATCGATTCGAAGGTCACGACCCTCAACGCATCCATACGTCTAATAAGAGATAAGGACATTTTTAGAAAACCGCAAACCCAAAAAAGTACAGAAATGCCCCCAAATAGCCCCAAACGACCCACCCTGTCTGGTTTAAATCGAAAATGAACATATATCGAAATAGGTATCGATTCGAAGGTCACGTCCCTCAACATCGCATCCACACGTCTAATAAGAGATAAGGACACTTTTAAGAAAATACCAAACCCAAAAAAGTACAGGATTGCCCCCAAAATAAGCCCAAACGACCCACCCGGTTTGGTATAAATCGAAAATGAACATATGCCTAAATAGGTATCGATTCGTAGGTCACGACCCACAATATCGCATCCACACGTCTAATAAAAGATAAGCACACTTTTCAGAGTATGCCAAACCCAAAAAAGTACAGAATTGCCCCAAATAACCCCTAACGACCCACCCGATCTGGTTTAAACCGAAAAAGAACATATGCCGAACTAGGTATCGATTCGAAGGTCATGACCCTCAACTCATCCATACATCTAATAAGAGATGAGGACACTTTTAGAAAACCTCAAACCCAAAAAAGTACAGAAATGCCCCCAAATTATCCCAAATGACCCACCCAGTCGGGCTTAAACCGAAAATGAGCATATGCCGAAACAGGTATCTATTCGAAGGTCACGTCCTTCAACATCAAATCCACATGTCTAATAAGAGGTAAGTGCACTTTTTTGAAAGTCCAAAACCCAAAAAAGTACAGAAATGTCCCAGAAAAGTACAAAAATGCCCCCAAATAACCCCTAACAATCCACCCGGTCTGGTTTAAATCGAAATTGAACGTATGCCGAAATAGGTGTCGATTTGAAGGTCCCGACCCTCAACATCATATCCACACATCTAATAAGAGGTAAGGACACTTTTTAGAGAATCCCAAACCCAAAAAAGTACAGAAATTCCCCCAAATAACCCCAAACGACCCACACGATCTGGTTTAAACTGAAAATGAACATATGCCAAAATAGGTATCGATTCAAAGGTCACACTCAACGCATCCATACGTCTAATAAGAGATAAGGACACTTTTTAGAAAACACCAAACCCAAAAAAGTACAGAAATGCCCCCAAATAACCCCACACGACCCATCCAGTCTAGTTTAAATAAAAAATGAACATATGCCGAAATAGGTAGCGATACGAAGGTCACGTCCCTCAACATCGCATCCACACGTCTAATAAGAGATAAGGACACTTTTTTGAAAATCAAAAACCAAAAAAGTACAGAAATGCCCCAAATAAACCCAAATGACCCACTTGGTCTGGTTTAAACCGAAAATCAACATATGTCAAAATAGGTATCGATTCGAAGGTCACGACCCACAATATTGCATCCACACGTCTAATAAAAGATAGGGAGACTTTTAAGAAAATCCCAAACCCAAAAAAGTACAAAAATGCCCTCAAATAACCCCAAACGACCCACCCGATCGGGTTTGAACCGAAAATGAACATATGACGAAATAGGCATCGATTTGATGGTCACGACCCTCAACGCATCCATACGTTTAATAAGAGATAAGGACACTTTTAGAAAACCGCAAACCCAAAAAAGTACAGAAATGCCCCCAAATAGCCCCAAACGACCTACCCGGTCTGGTTTAAATCGAAAATGAACATATGTCGAAATAGGTATCCATTCGAAGGTCACGTCCCTCAACATCGCATCCACACGTCTAATAAGGACACTTTTCAGAAAATACCAAACCCAAAAAAGTATAGAATTGCCCCCAAAATAAGCCCAACCGACCCACCCGGTTTGGTTTAAACCGAAAATGAACATATACCAAAATAGGTATCGATTCGTAGGTCACGACCCACAATATCGCATCCACATGTGTAATATGAGATAAGGACACTTTTCAGAGTATGCCAAACCCAAAAAAGTATAGAAATGCCCCGAATAACCCCTAACGACCCACCCGGTCTGGTTTAAACCAAAAATGAGCATATGTCGAAATAGGTATCGATTGGAAGGTCACGACCCTTAACATCGTATCCACATGCCTAATAAGAGATAAGGATACTTTTAAGAGAATCCCAACCACAAAAAAGTACAGAAAGGCCCCCAAATAACCCCAAACTACCACCCGATCTAGTTTAAACCGAAAAAGAACATATGCCGAACTAAGTATCGATTCGAAGGTCATGACCCTCAACGCATCCATACGTCTAATAAGTGATGCGGACACTTTTAGAAAACCTCAAACCCAAAAAAGTACAGAAATGCCCCCAAATTATCCCAAATGACCCACCCAGTCTGGCTTAAACCGAAAATGAACATATGCCGAAACAGGTAGCGATTCGAAGGTCACGTCCATCAACATCAAATCCACATGTCTAATAAGAGGTAAGTGCACTTTTTTGAAAATCCAAAACCCAAAAAAGTACAGAAATGTCCCCTGAAAAGTACCAAAATGCCCCCAAATAACCCCTAACCATCCACCCGATCTGGTTTAAATCGAAATTTAACGTATGCCGAACTAGTTATAGATTTGAAGGTCCCGACCCTCAACATCACATCCGCACATCTAATAAG
>NW_025318100.1:0-15194 GCF_018873765.1 Telopea speciosissima
TTAGATTTGATGAAGAGGTATTCATGTCTACCTGAATTGAAGCCTTTTTGTGATAGTTTTCAGAGGTATTTTCTTAAAAAACATATATTTCTTATCTCGTCGGTGAGTTGTACATCTTACCAGCGAGATGCTAATAATTTATTGGACATCACTTAATTTGGAATTTACTTTGACTTTTAATGCTCTACCGACTTATGATATCAAATGTTCCATATAAAATATATGAAGCAGACCATGGCCAAAAAATTACCAAGTCTCAAACCTCCGTACTAATGGTATAAAAATCTAAATGATGGCCCCAATTTTCTGGTGGCATTGGATGTCTAAGGGCACAAGAGGGCTGACAAGTGAACAAAAATTTGATGCTATTTATTTAATGAAGAGGTAATCATGTCTACTTGAATTGAATCCTTGTGTGACATGTTCAAGAGTTTATTCAAAAAAACTTCTTTCGGATCTCACTGGTGAGATGTTCATCTTACCGGCGAGATGCAAATAATTTGAACTACATCAATTAATTTGAAAGTTATATTGACTTTTAATGCCCTATCGAATTTTAACATTAAATGTAACATATAAAATGTATGACACATATATACCATGGACAAAAAAAATTCCAAGTCCAAAACCTCCAAACTAATCATATAAAAACCTAAATGCTTGCCCCAATTTTGGTAGCGTGTTTGGGGCTTTAAGGGCTGAACAGTGTGCTATAAGTTGATGCTTTTTATTTGATGAAGAGGTATTCATAACTACCTGAAATTAAGCCTTTATGTGACAGTGTTCGGAGATGTTTCATTCCAGAAAAAATTTCTTTCGTATTTCGCTGGTGAGGTGTACATCTTACCGACAAAATGCTAATAATTTGAACTACATCACTTAATTAATTTACTTTGACTTTTATTGTCCTACCGACTTATGACAACAAATGTCCAAAAGAAAATGTACGAGGCATACCATGGCCGAAAAAATACAAAGTCTTAAACCTCCGTTCTAATCATATAAAAGCCTAAATGTTGGCCCTAATTTTTCTAGGTAACGTTGGATGTTTGTGTGCTCAGATGCTAACAAAGATGGAATATGCTAATCCTTTTGATTTTATGAAAAGATGTTCATGTCTACCTTAATTGAAGCCCTTGTGTGACAGTGTTTAGAGGTGTTTCCTTCTAAAAAAAATATCTTTCGTATCGCGCTGGTGAGTTTTACATCTTACCGGCGAGATTCTAATAATTTGCACTACATCTCTTAATTTGAAATTTACTGACTTTTAATGCCCTAATGACTTTTAACATTAAATGTAACATACAATATGTATGAGACATATATACCATGGCCAAAAAAATGCCAAGTCCCAAACCTCCAAACTAATCATATAAAAACCAAAATTCTTGCCCCAATTTTCCCGGGTGGCATTGTTTGGGGACTTTAGGGGCTGACCAGTGTGCTATAAGTTGATGCTCTTTATTTGATGAAGAGGTATTCATAACTACCTAAAATTAAGCCTTTATGTGACAGTGTTCGGAGGTGTTTCCTTCCAGAAAAAATTACTTTCGTATTTCACTAGTGAGGTGTACATCTTACCGGCGAGATGCTAATAATTTAAACTACATCATTTAATTAATTTTCTTTGACTTTTATTGCCCTACCAACTTATGACATTAAATGTCCTATAGAAAATGTACGAGGCATACCATGGCCTAAAAAATACAAAGTCTTAAACCTCCGTACTAATCATATAAAAGCCTAAATGTTGGCCCTAATTTTTCTAGGTGACGTTGGATGTTTGGGGGCTCCAGGGGCTAAGAATTATGGAATAAGCTGATGCTTTTGATTTTATGAAAAGATGTTCATGTCTACCTTAATTGAAGCCTCTGTGTGACAGTGTTCAGAGGTGTTTCCTTCTAAAAAAAACATATTTTGTATCTCGCTAGTGAGTTGTACATCTTACCAGTGAGATTCTAATAATTTGCACTACATCATTTAATTTGAAATTTACTTTGACTATTAATGCCCTAATGACTTGGTACATCAAATGTCCCGTACAAAATGTATGAGGCATACCATGGCCGAAAAAATACCAAGTCTCAAACGTCAGTACTAATCATATTAAAACTTAAATATTGGCCCCAATTTTTCTAGGTGACATTAGATGATTGAGGGCTCCAAGGGCTGATCAGTGTTCAATATGTTGATGCTTTTGATTTGATGAAGAGGTATTCATGTTTACCTGAATTAAAACCTTTTTGTGATAGTGTTTAGTGGTGTTTGGCTTCTAAATATAAAATTTTTTCGTATCTCGCCAGTGAGATGTACATCTTACCGGCAAGATGCTAATAATTTGGACTACATCACTTAATTTATAATTTACTTTGACTTTTAATGCCCTACCAACTTATGATATCAAATGTCCCATATAAAATATATGAGGCATACCATGGCCGAAAAATTACCAGCTCTCGAACCTCCGTACTAATCATATAAAACCTAATTGCTGGCCCAAATTTTCTCGGGTGTCATTGGATGTTTTGGGGCATATGGGGCTGACCATTGTGCAAAAATTAGATGTTTTTTATTTAATGAAGTGGTATTCATGTCTAACTGAAATGAAGCCTTTGTGTGATAGTGCTCGAAGGTGTTTCTTCAGAAAAAAAAATTTTTATCATAACTTGGTGAGATGTTCATCTTACCGGCGAGATGCTACTAATTTGAACTATATCATTTAATTTAAAATTTATTTTGACTTTTAATGCCCTACCAACTTTTGACATTAAATGTAACATATAAAATGTACGAGACATATATTCCATGGCCGAAAATACCAAGTCTCAAACTTTCGTACTACTGATATAAAAACCTAAATGTTGGCATCAATTGTCCTGGGTGGCATTGGATGTTTGGGGGCTCCGGGGGCTGACCAGTATGCAATAAACTTATACTTTTGATTTGATAAATAGGTATTAATGTCTACCAGAATTGAAGCCTTTGTGTGACCGTGTTCAGAGATGTTTCCTTCTAAAAAAAATATCTTTCGTATCGTGTCGGTGAGTTGTATATCTTTCCGGCGAGATGCTAATAATTTGAACTACATCATTTAATTTGGAATTTACTTTAATTTTTAATGCTCTACCAACTCATGACAATATATGTAACATATAAAATGTATGAGACATATATACCATGGCCGAAAAAAATACCAAGTCTCAAACCTCCGTACTAATCATATAAACACCAAAATGTTGGCCCCAATTTTTCAGGGTGGCATTGGATGTTTGGGGGTTTCAAGGGCTGACCATGACCAGTGTGCAATAAATTATTGCCTTTCATTTGATGAAGAGGTATTTATATCTACCTGAATTGAAACTTTTGCATGTTAGTGTTTAGAGTTATTTGGCCACTAAAAAAAATTTCTTTCGTATCTCGCCAGCAAGATGTACATCTTACCGGCGAGATGCTAATAATTTGAACTACACTACTTAATTTGGAATTTACTTTGACTTTTAATGCCCTACCGATTTATAACATCAAATGACCCATATAAAATAAACGAGACATACCATAGACAAAAGTATATTAATTCTCAAACCTTCGTACCAAACATATGAAAACCTAAATGCTGGCCCCAAATTTCCTGGGTGGCATTGGATGTTTGGGGGCTCTAGGGTCTGACCTGTGTGTAATAAGTTGATGATTTTTATTTAATGAAGAGATATTCATGTCTACATGAATTAAAGCCTTTGTGTGACAGTGTTCAAATGTGTTGTACATCTCTGAAAAAATTTCGTTTCTCACAGGTGAGTTGTACATCTTACCGGTGAGATGTAAATAATTAGAACTACATCACTTAATTTTGAATTTGCTTTGACTTTTAATGTCCTACTGACATACGACATCAAATGTCCCATATAAAATATACGAGTACCATGGCCGAAAATATACCAAGTCCCAAACCTCCGTACTTATCATTTAAAAACTTAAATGCTTGCCCCAATTTTCCCAGGTTGCATTGTTTGGGGGCTCCAGGGGTTGATCAGTGTACAATAAGTTGATGTTTTTTATTTTGATAAAGAGATATTCATAATTACATGAAATGAAGCCTTTGTGTGATAGTGTTTGAAGGCGTTTCCTTCTGAAAAAAACAATTTCTTTTGTATTTCACCTGTGAAATGTACATCTTACCGACGAGATGCAAATAATTTGAACTTTAGAAATTTACTTTAACTTTTATTGCCCTACCGACTTATAACATCAAATGTCCCATAGAAAATGTACGAGGCATACCATGGCCTAAAAAATACAAAGTCTTAAACCTCCATACTAATCATATAAAAATCTTAATGTTGGCTACAATTTTTCTATGTGACATTGGATGTTTGGGGGCTTCAGGGGCTGACCAGTATGCAATAAGGTGATGTTTTTTATTTGATGAAAAGATATTCATGTCTACCTGAATTGAAGCCTTTGTGTAACAGTGTTCAGAGATGTTTTCTTCTAAAAAAATATCTTTCGTATCTAACCGATGAGTTTTATATCTTACCGGCGAGAAGCTAATAATTTGAAATACATCACTTAATTTGGAATTTACTTTGACTTTTAATGCCCTACTGACTTATGACATCAAATGTCCCACATAAAATGTAGGAGGCATACCATGGCCTAAAAAATACAAAGTCTTAAACCTCCGTACTAATCATATAAAACCTAAATGTTCGCTCCAATTTTTCTAGGTGACATTGGATGTTTGGGGTCTCCAGGGGTTGACCAGTATGCAACAAACTGATGCTTTTTTTTTCATGAAAAGATATTTTTGTCTACTTGAATGAAGCCTTTGTGTGGCAGTGTTCAGAGGTGTTTCTCGCCAGTGAGTTTTATATCTTCCAGGCGAGATGCTAATAATTTGAACTACATCACTTAATTTGCAATTTACTTTAACTTATAATGCCCTACCGACTTATGACATAAAATATCCCAAGTAAAATAAATAAGGCTTATCATGGCCAAAAATTTACCAAGTCTTAAACCTCTGTACTATTCATATAAAAACCTAAATGTTGACCCCAATTTTACTTGGTGACATTAGATGTTTGGAGGCTCTAAGGGCGGATCAGTATACAATAAGCTGCTGCTTTAGATTTGATGAAGAGGTATTCATGTCTACCTGAATTGAAGCCTTTTTGTGGTAGTGTTCAGAGGTGTTTCCTTAAAAAAAACATATCTTTCGTATCTCGCCGGTGAGTTGTATATCTTACCAGCGAGATGCTAATAATTTATTAGGCATCACTTAATTTGAAATTTACTTTGACTTTTAATGCTCTACTGACTTATGATATCAAATGTCCCATATAAAATATATGAAGCAAACCATGGCCGAAAAATTACCAAGTCTCAAACCTCCTCACTAATCGTATAAAAATCTAAATCATGACCCCAATTTTCTCGGGTGGCATTGGATGTTTAAGGGCATAAGAGGCTGAAAAGTGTGCAATAATTTGATGTTATTTATTTAATGAAGATGTAATCATGTCTACCTGAATTGAAGCCTCTATGTGACAGTGTTCGAAGCAATTTCTTCAAAAAAAAAAAATTTCTTTCGTATCTCACTGGTGAGATGTTCATCTTACCGGCAAGATGCTAATAATTTGAACTATATCAATTAATTTGAAATTTATTTTGACTTTTAATGCCCTATCGACTTTTAACATTAAATGTAACATATAAAATATACGAGACATATATATCATGGACTAAAAAATGCCAAGTCCCAAACCTCCAAACTAATCATATAAAAACCTAAATGCTTGCCTCAATTTTCCCGGGTGGCATTGTTTGGGGGCTTTAGGGGCTGACCAGTGTGCTATAAGTTGATGTTTTTTATTTGATGAAGAGGTATTCATAACTACCTGAAATTAAGCCTTTATGACAGTGTTAGGAGGTGTTTCCTTCCAGAAAAAATTTCTTTCGTATTTCGCTAGAGAGGTATACATCTTACCGGCGAGATGCTAATAATTTGAACTACATCACTTAATTAATTTACTTTTACTTTTATTGCCCTACCGACTTATGACATCAAATGTCCCATAGAAAATGTACGAGGCATACCAAGGCCTAAAAAATACAAAGTCTTAAACCTCCATACTAATCATATAAAAGCCTAAATGTTGGCCCTAATTTTTCTAGGTGACGTTGGATGTTTGGGGGCTCCAGGGGCTAACCAGTATGGAATAAGCTAATGCTTTTGATTTTATGAAAAGATGTTCATGTCTACCTTAATTGAAGCCTTTGTGTGACAGTGTTCAGAGGTGTTTCCTTCAAAAAAAAAATATCTTTCGTATCTCGCTGGTGAGTTGTACATCTTACCGGCAAGATTCTAATAATTTGCACAACATCACTTAATTTGAAACTTACTTTGACTTTTAAAGCCCTAATGACTTGGTACATCAAATGTCCCGTATAAAATGTATGAGGCATACCATGGTTGAAAAAATACCAAGTCTCAAACGTCTTTACTAATCATATTAAAACGTAAATATTGGCCCCAATTTTTTGGGGTGACATTGGACGATTGAGAGCTCCAGGGGCTGATCACTGTTCATTATGTTGATGCTTTTGATTTGCTAAAGAGGTATTCATGTTTACCTGAATTGCATTCTTTTTGTGATAGTGTTTAGTGGTGTTTGGCTTCTAAAAATAAAAAATTTTCGTATCTCGCCGGTGAGACCGGCAAGATGCTAATAATTTGGACTACATCACTTAATTTAGAATTTACTTTGACTTTTAATGCCCTACCGACTTATGATATCAAATGTCCCATATAAAATATATGACGCATACCATGGCCAAAAAATTACCAGGTCTCGATCCTCAGTACTAATCATATAAAACCTAATTTCTGGCCCCAATTTTCTCTGGTGTCATTGGATGTTTTGGGGCATAAGGGGCTGACCAGTGTGCAAAAATTAGATGTTTTTTATTTAATACAATGGTATTCATGTCTAGCTGAAATCAAGCCTTTGTGTGACAGTGTTCGAAGGTGTTTCTTCAAAAAAATAAATTTCTATCATAACTTGCTGGTGAGATGTTCATTTTACCCGCAAGATGCTATTAATTTGAACTATATCAATTAATTTGAAATTTATTTTGACTTTTAATACCCTACCAACTTTTGACATTAAATGTAGCATATAAGATGTACGAGACATATATTCCATGGCCGAAAATACCAAGTCTCAAACTTTCGTACTAATGATATAAAAATCTAAATGTTGGTCTCAATTGTCCTGGGTGGCATTGGATGTTTGGGGGCTTCAGGGGCTGACCAGTATGTAATAAATTGATACTTTTGATTTGATAAATAGGTATTAATGTCTACCAGAATTGAAGCCTTTGTGTGACGGTGTTCAGAGATGTTTCCTTCTAAAAAAAATATCTTTTGTATTGTACCGGTGACTTGTATATCTTTCCGACGAGATGCTAATAATTTGAACTACATCACTTAATTTGGAATATATTTTAATTTTTAATGCCCTACCAACTCGTGACAATTTATGTAACATATAAAATGTATGAGACATATATACATTGGCCAAAAAACATGCCTAATCTAAAACCTCCGTACTAATCATATAAAAACCAAAATGTTGGCCCCAACTTTCCAGAGTGGCATTGGATGTTTGGGGGTTTCAAGGGCTGACCAGTGTGCAATAAATTGTTTCTTTTAATTTGATGAAGAGGTATTTATATCTACCTGAATTGAAACTTTTGTGTGTTAGTGTTTAGAGGTGTTTGGCTGCTAAAAAAAATTTCTTTCGTATCTCGCCGGTTTGAGATGCTAATAATTTAGACTACACTACTTAATTTGGAATTTACATTGACTTTTAATGCGCTACCGACTTATAACATCAAATGACCCATATAAAATAAACGAGACATACCATAGACAAAAATATATTAATTCTCAAACCTTCGCACCAAACATATGAAAACCTAAATGCTGGCCCCAATTTTCCTGGGTGGCATTGGATGTTTGGGGGCTCTAGTGGCTGACCTGTGTGTAATAAGTTGATGTTTTTTATTTAATGAAGAGGTATTCATGTAGTGACAGTGTTCAGATGTGTTTCCTTCTGAAAAAATTTCATTTCTCACAGGTGAGATGCAAATAATTTGAACTATATCACTTAATTCTGAATTTATTTTGACTTTTAGTGTCCTACTGACATACGACATCAAATGTCCCATATAAAATATACGAGGCATACCATGGCTGAAAATATACCAAGTCCCAAACCTCCGTATTAATCATTTAAAAACCTAAATGCTTGCCCCAATTTTCCCGGGTGGCATTGTTTGGGGGCTCCAGGGGTTGACCAGTGTACAATAAGTTGATGCTTTTTATTTTGATAAAGAGGTATTCATAACTACCTAAAATGAAGCCTTTGTGTGATAGTGTTCGAAGGCGTTTTCTTCAAAAAAAAAATTTCTTTTGTATTTCGCCGGTGAAATGAACATCTTACCGGCGAGATGCTAATAATTTGAACTTTAGGTATTTACTTTGACTTTTATTGCCCTACCAACTTATAACATCAAATGTCCTATAGAAAATGTACGAGGCATTCCATGGCCTAAAAAATACAAAGACTTAAACCTCCGTACTAATCGTATAAAAACTTAAATGTTGGCTCCAATTTTTTCTATGTGACATTGGATGTTTGGGGGCTTCAGGGGCTGACTAGTATGCAATAAGTTGATGCTTTTGATTTGATGAAAAGATATTCATGTCTACCTAAATATAAGCCTTTGTGTGACAGTGTTCAGAGATGTTTCCTTCTAAAAAAATATCTTTCGTATCTCGCTGATGAGTTTTACATCTTACCGGCGAGAAGCTAATAATTTGAACTACATCACTTAATTTGGAATTTACTTTGACTTTTAATGCCCTACCGACTTATGATATAAAATGTCCATATAAAATATATGAGGCACACCATGGCTGAAAAAATACCAAGTCTTTAAATCTCCGTACTGATCATATAAAAACCTAAATATTGGCACCAATTTTTCTTGGTGACATTGGTTATTTGGAGGCTCTAAGGGCTGATCAATATATAATAAACTAATGCCATTGATTTGATGAAGAGGTATTCATGTCTACCTGAATTGAAGCCTTTATGTGATAGTGTTCAAAGGTGTTTCCTTCTAAAAAATACATCTTTCGTATCTCACCGAGAAATTGTATATCTTACCGGCGATATGCTAATAATTTGAACTACATCACTTAATGTGAAATTTACTTTGACTTTTATTACCCTACTGACTTGGTACATCAAATGTCCCGTATAAAATGTATGAGGCATACCATGGCCGAAAAAATACCAAGTCTCAAACGTCTGTACTAATCATATAAAAACTTAAATATTGGCCCCAATTTTTTTGGGTGACATTAAATGATTGAGAGCTCCAGGGGCTAATCAGTGTTCAATATGTTGATGCTTTTGATTTGATGAAGAGATATTCATGTTTACCTGAATTGAAACCTCTTTGTGATAGTAAGGGCTGATCAGTATACAATGAACTGATGCCTTTGATTTGATGAAGAGGTATTCATGTCTACCTGAATTGAAGCCTTTATGTGATAGTGTTCAAGGGTGTTTCCTTCTTAAAAATATGTCTTTCGGATCTCACCGAGGAGTTGTCCATCTTACCGGCGATATGCTAATAATTTGAGCTACATCACTTAATTTGGAATTTACTTTGATGTTTATTGCCCTACTGACTTATGACATCAAATCTCTCACATAAAATGTAGGAGGCATACCATGGCCTAAAAAATACAAAGTCTTAAGCCTCCGTACTAATCATATAAAACCTAAATGTTGGGCCCAATTTTTCTAGGTGACATTGGATGTTTGGGGTCTCCAGGGGCTGACCAGTATGCAATAAACTGATTCTTTTTATTTCATGAAAAGATATTTTTGTCTACTTGAATGAAGCCTTTGTGTGGCAATGTTCAGATGTGTTTCTCGCCGGTGAGCTTTATATCTTACTGGCAAGATTCTAATAATTTGAACTACATCACTTAATTTGGAATTTATTTAGACTTTTCATGCCCTACCGACTTATGACATAAAATATCCCATATGAAATAAATGAGGCTTACCATGGCCGAGAATTTATCAAGTCTTAAACCTCTGTACTAATCATATAAAAACCTAAATGTTGGCCCCAATTTTACTTGGTGACATTAGATGTTTGGAGGCTCTAAGGGCTGATCAGTATAGAATAAGCTGATGCTTTAGATTTGATGAAGAGGTATTCATGTCTGTCCGAATTGAAACCTTTTTGTGATAGTGCTCAAAGGTGTTTCCTTAAAAAAAACATATTTTTCATATCTTGCGGGTGAGTTGTACATCTTACCAGCGAGATGCTAATAATTTATTAGACATCACTTAATTTAGAATTTACTTTGACTTTTAATGCTCTACCGACTTATGATATCAAATGTCCCATATAAAATATATAAAGCATACCATGGTCGAAAAATTACCAAGTCTCAAACCTCCGTACTAATCGTATAAAAATCTAAATGATGGCCCCAATTTTCTCGGGTGGCATTGGATGCTTAAGGGCACAAGAGGCTGACAAGTGTGCAAAAATTTGATGCTATTTATTTAATGAAGATGTAATCATGTCTACCTGAATTGAAGCCTCTATGTGACAGTGTTCGAAGCAGTTTCTTCAAAAAAAAAAATTCTTTCGTATCTCACTGGTGAGATGTTTATCTTACCGGCGAGATGCTAATAATTTGAACTACATCAATTAATTTGAAATATATTTTGACTTTAATGCCCTATCAACTTTTAACATTAAATGTAACATATAAAATGTACGAGACATATATACCATGGCCAAAAAAATACCAAGTCCCAAACCTCCAAACTAATCATATAAAAACCTAAATGCTTGCCCCAATTTTCTCGAGTTGTATTGTTTGGGGGCTTTAGGGGCTGACCAGTGTGCTATAAGTTGATGCTTTTTATTTGATGAAGAGGTATTCATAACTACCTGAAATTAAGCCTTTATATGATAGTGTTCGGAGGTGTTTCCTTCCAGAAAAAACTTCTTTCGTATTTCACTGGTGAGGTGTACATCTTACCGGCGAGATGCTAATAATTTGAATTACATCACTTAATTAATTTACTTTGACTTTTATTGCCCTACCGACTTATGACATCAAATGTCCCATAGAAAATGTATGAGGCATACCATGGCATAAAAATACAAAGTCTTAAACCTCGGTACTAATCATATAAAAGCCTAAATGTTGGCCCTAATTTTTCTAGGTGATGTTGGATGTTTGGGGGCTCCAGGGGCTAACCAGTATGGAATAAGCTGATGCTTTTGATTTTATGAAAAGATGTTCATGTCTACCTTAATTGAAGCATTTGTGTGACAGTGTTCAGAGGTGTTTCCTTCTAAAAAAAATATCTTTCGTATCTCGCTGGTGAGTTGTATATCTTACCGGCGAGATTCTAATAATTTGCACTACATCATTTAATTTGAAATTTACTTTGACTTTTATTTTCCTATTGACTTGGTACATCAAATGTCCCGTATAAAATGTATAAGGCATACCATGGCCGAAAAAATACCAAGTCTCCAACGTCTGTAGTAATCATATAAAAACTTAAATATTGGCCCCAATTTTTCTGGGTGACATTGGATGATCGAGAGCTCCAGGGGCTGATCAGTGTTCAATATGTTGATGCTTTTGATTTGATGATGACATATTCATATTTACCTGAATTGAAACCTTTTTGTGATAGTGTTTAGTGGTGTTTGGCTTCTAAAAATAAAAAATATTTGTACCTCGCCGGTGAGATGTACATCTTACCGGCAAGATGCTAATAATTTGGACTAGATCACTTAATTTAGAATTTACTTTGACTTTTAATGCCCTACCGACTTATGATATCAAATGTCCCATAAAAAATATATGACGCATACCATGGCCGAAAAATTACCAGGTCTCGAACCTCAGTCCTAATCATATAAAACCTAATTGATGGTCCCAATTTTCTCAGGTGTCATTGGATGTTTTGGTGCATAAGGGGCTAACCAGTGTACAAAAATTAGATATTTTTTATTTAATGAAGTGGTATTCATGTCTAGCTGAAATGAAGCCTTTGTGTGACAATGTTCGAAGGTGTTTCTTCAAAAAAAAAATTTCTATCATAACTTGCTGGTGAGAAATTCATCTTACCGACGAGATGCTATTAATTTGAAATATATCAATTAATTTGGAATTTATTTTGACTTTTAATGCCCTACCAGCTTTTGACATTAAATGTAACATATAAAATGTACGAGACATATATTCCATGACCGAAAATACCAAGTCTCAAACTTTCGTACTAATGATATAAAAACCTAAATGTTGGCCTCAATTGTCCTGGGTGGCATTGGATGTTTGGGGGCTCCAGGGGCTGACCAGTATACAATAAAATGAAACTTGTGATTTGATAAATAGGTATTAATGTCTACCAGAATTGAAGCCTTCGTGTGACAGTGTTCAGAGATGTTTCCTTTTAAAAAAAATATCTTTCGTATCGTGCCGGTGAGTTGTATATCGTTCCGGCGAGATGCTAATAATTTGAACTACATCACTTAATTTGAAATTTATTTTAATTTTTAATGCCCTACCAACTCGTGACAATATATGTAACATATAAAATGTATGAGACATATATACCATGGCCGAAAAAAATACCAAGTCTCAAACCTCCGTACTAATCATATAAAAACCAAAATGTTGTCCCCAATTTTCTAGGGTGGCATTGGATGTTTGGGGGTTTCAAGGGCTGACCAGTGTGCAATAAATTGTTGCTTTTCATTTGATGAAGATGTATTTATATCTACCTGAATTGAAACTTTTGTGTGTTAGTGTTTAGAGGTGTTTGGCTGCTAAAAAAATTTCTTTCGTAACTCACCGGTAAGATGTACAGTAATTTGGACTACACTACTTAATTTGGAATTTACTTTAACTTTTAATGCCCTACCGACTTATAACATCACATGACCCATATAAAATAAACGAGACATACCATAGAAAAAAATATATTAATTCTCAAACCTTCGTACCAAACATATGAAAACCTAAATGCTGGCCCCAATTTTCCTAGGTGGCATTGGATGTTTGGGGGCTCTAGGGGCTGACCTGTGTGTAATAAGTTAATGTTTTTTATTTAATGAAGAGGTATTCATGTCTACATGAATTAAAGCCTTTGTGTGATAGTGTTCAGATGTGTTTCCTTCTGAAAATTTTTTGTTTCTCACAGGTGAGTTGTAAATCTTACCGGTGAGATGCAAATAATTTGAACTACATCACTAAATTTTGAATTTGCTTTGACTTTTAGTGTCCTACTGACATATGACATCAAATGTCCCATATAAAATATACGAGGCATACCATGGCCGAAAATATACCAAGTCCCAAACCTCCGTATTAATCATTTAAAAACCTAAATGCTTGCCCCAATTTTCCCGGGTGGCATTGTTTGGGGGCTCCAGGGGTTGACCAGTTTACAATAAGTTGATGCTTTTTATTTTGATAAAGAGGTATTCATAATTGCCTAAAATGAAGCCTTTGTATGATAGTGTTCGAAAGCGTTTCCTTCAAAAAATAAATTTCTTTTGTATTTCGCCGGTGAGATGTACATCTTACCGGCGAGATGCTAATAATTTAAATTTTGGAATTTACTTTGACTTTTATTGCCCTACCGACTTATGACATCAAATGTCCCATAGCATACCATGGCCTAAAAAATACAAAGTCTTAAACCTCCGTACTAATCATATAAAAACCTAAATGTTGGCTCCAATTTTTTTATGTGACATTGGATGTTTGGGGGCTCCAGGGGCTGACTAGTATGCAATAAGTTGATGCTTTTGATTTGATGAAAAGATATTCATGTCTACCTGAATTGAAGCCTTTGTGTGACAGTGTTCAGAGATGTTTTCTTCTAAAAAAATATCTTTCGTATCTCGCCGATGAGTTTTACATCTTACCGGCGAGAAGCTAATAATTTGAACTACATCACTTAATTTGGAATTTACTTTGACTTTTAATGCCCTACCGACTTATGATATAAAATGTCCATATAAAATATATGAGGCACACCATGGCCGAAAAAATACCAAGTCTTTAAACCTCCGTACTGATTATATAAACACCTAAATATTGGCCCCAATTTTTCTTGGTGACATTGGTTGTTTGGAGGCTCTAAGGGTTGATCAGTATACAATAAACTGATGCCTTTGATTTGATGAAGAGGTATTCATGTCTGCCTGAATTGAAGCCTTTATGTGGTAGTGTTCAAAGGTGTTTTCTTCTAAAAAATATATCTTTCGTATCTCATCGGGGAGTTGTACATCTTACCGGAGATATGCTAATAATTTGAACTACATCACTTAATTTGAAATTTACTTTGATTTTTATTGCCCTACTGTATTATGACATCAAATGTCCCACATAAAATGTAGGAGCCATACCATGGCCTAAAAAATACAAAGTCTTAAACCTCCGTACTAATCATATAAAACCTAAATGTTGGCCCCAATTTTTCTAGGTGACATTGGATGTTTTGGGTCTCCAGGGGCTGACCAGTATGCAATAAACTGATGCTTTTTATTTCATGAAAAGATATTTTTGTCTACTTGAATGAAGCCTTTGTGTGGCAGTGTTCAGAGGTGTTTCTCGCCGGTGAGTTTTATATCTTACCGGTGAGATGCTAATAATTTGAACTACATCACTTAATTTATAATTTACTTTGACTTTTAATGTCCTACCGACTTATGGCATAAAATATCCCATATAAAAAAAATGAGGCTTACCATGGCCAAAAATTTACCAACTCTTAAACCTCTATACTAATCATATAAAAACTTAAATGTTGGCCCCAATTTTACTTGGCGACCTTAGATGTTTGGAGGCTCTAAGGGCTGGCTGATCAGTATACAATAAGCTGATGCTTTAGATCTGATGAAGAGGTTTTCATGTCTACTTGAATTGAAGTCTTTTTGTGAT
Organism: Telopea speciosissima; assembly: GCF_018873765.1. Taxonomy (NCBI): domain Eukaryota; kingdom Viridiplantae; phylum Streptophyta; class Magnoliopsida; order Proteales; family Proteaceae; genus Telopea; species Telopea speciosissima. The sequence goes on from NW_025318100.1 coordinate 15,077, forward strand.
AGTGTTCGAGGTGTTTCCTTAAAAAAACATATCTTTCGTATCTCTTTGTGAGTTGTATAGCTTACCCAGTGAGATGCTAATAATTAATTAGACATCACTTAATTTGAAATTTACTTTG
>NW_025318101.1:0-15138 GCF_018873765.1 Telopea speciosissima
GGAATCAATATTCTCTCTACTTCTTCTCCCTTTTATTACACCCTGCCCTCTCCATTCTTGACATCCATTAGCAGTTCTCACTGTGAAGTGTGTGTGTGTGTGAGAGAGAGAGAGAGAGAGAGAGAGAGAGAGAGAGAGAGAGAATGAATGATGCATGGGTGTGTATCAGCAGTGAGGGATATGATGAAGAAGATCAGTTCTGAATTGCGAGCCAAGGGAGGAGGAATGATGTATTTCTGTTTTAGACCTTTGCTCATTGTATTCCTCATGTAGAGATTCATGCTACTTTAATTTTTTTTTGTTATATTTCTGTTTTGGATCTCTACTTGATGGGTCTTTAGCTCAAATTGGTATAACACCTGGCACATGAGCATGTTCCAAGGGAATGGTGGTTCGAATCCACCAAGGCCCCTTTTATTCAACTGTTCATAGCATAGGCAGTTATGACACTAATCCACACAAGAACCCAATTTTAATGTTATCTTTGAAATTTGAAATATTTTTATACTTACTTTGGTTATGTTAATGAGATATTTTAATTTTATGCTAAGGTTGGTAAGAGGAAAGGATTTTACAAGTATTTTTTTGATATAATTGACAAGAAAATGGCATTATTGTAATTAATATCAAATAGGGAAGAACAGGTTTTACCAAACACTATTTTTGTTCTGAACGGCGTTCTTGAGACCGTTACCAAACAGTCATTTTCGGTCTCAGAACGCCGTTCTAGACTAAGAACGTTAAAGAACGTTTCTAGTCAAGAACAGGCGTTCTTTGTTCAGACATTTACCAAACGTAGCCTAAGGGTTAGGGGTTGGGTTGTATTTGACCTCTGGACGTGAGAATGGTGCTGGATGATTTCTGACTTCGAGAATGACGCTGGAAGAGATCGACTCCTACAGCAGTTGGAGGAGTTTGACTGGGACTTGAAATACGACGAGGAGAATTGCAAGGTGTGCATGGACCAGGTTTGCCCGATTGTTCTTCTTCCGTCTTTTTTTTCTTATTTTGATTCTGGCTCTTGCTATCTCTTCTGTGCTTGCCTCTCTCTTTCTCTCCGCTTTTTTTTTTTATTTGTTGAATTGTTGCTTGAGGAACCCTAAAGGGTTTGATCAAGGATTTTAGAGGAGAAAAATCAGGGGGGGGGGGAGGTGGGTTTGTTACAGCGTAACAGAAAGGGGTTGGGTTTTAGTGGGGCGGTAGGTTGGGCTTCTTATTAAGAGAGTGGAATCGATGGGGGGGGGGGTTTGGTTTGTATGGAGAGGAGGGGGTTTCAGTTGAAGGTACTGGGTTTGGGGGTTTGCTGTGGGAACAGTTGGGTTCAGTGAATGTTGAAGGGAGGGGTGGTAATAGGTTGCAACAGGGGATGGGAGAGGGAGGGCTTTCAACTTCTCTGTTTCTTCTACTGGTTTTTTTTTGTGGAGTAATTTACACTTATGTCCCTTGTAGTTTGGTCCAATTTCAAACAATCCCAGTTGTTCAAACAATTACATGTAACTCCCCTGGATTATGGTGGGGCTTACAAATAACCCCACTCTGTTAGGCTGAAACTGTTAGTTGAAGCCAAAATTTTTATTCATAAATGGTCATATTACCTTCATTAGTGTAGTTTTACCTTTTTACCCTTACATTACAAAACCCAAACCCATCTCCTTAACCTTCCATCATTCCAACCTCATCTTCCAGCTCACCTTTTTCTTCTCCGGCGATCTGCGAATAGCTCCACTCTCCAATCCAGCGATACCATTGTTCATCCACTGAATGGGTTCGATGATGAAGCACTGGACGGGTTCTCTGAAGAAACAATTACAGTTGCCGAATGTGGGTTTAATCTCTATCCCTCCATCATCGAACCCATTTCAGCTCAAGCTCTTGAAATGTGCTCCCTAAGAAGGGTCTCGGTATTGGTTTTTTCAATCCAATAGTTTAGATTTGCCCATAGTCATGCCATGTAGCAAAATCCTGGTGATGGAATTGCACTCTCTCTCTATTTTATTATTTGCGACTACAAAAGTGATCCATCCTCTATTTTATGATTTGATTCCCTAAGTGATCCAAACAATTAGCCTGGACTACTGATTAAATGGAGGGGGGGGTATTGCAGTGTATCATGAATATGGTATTGAGGTGGATAACAACAGCCACTAATAATCTACGACAACAACAACAACAACAACAACAAACTCAGCCTTATCCCAACTTAATGGGGTCGACTACATGGATTCAGACAAAACAAACGTTAAAAAAAAAAAAAAAAATGAACGCAGAAAGATGGAAGTAAGAGGAGAGAGGCACAACCCATCAAGTTCAGAGAATCTCAGCTAAATGGGGTCAGCTACATGGATCCTCGCCCTCCAAAGGGCTCTATCTGAGGTCATACTTGGTACAAGGCCTAGACTATGCATGTCCTTTCTCACGACTTCTCCTATGGTCATTTTAGGCTTGGCCCTAGCTCTTTTAGCTCCTTCAGGCAGGATCATACCACTCCTCCTTACTAGGGCGTCCCTAGGTTTCCATTGAACATGACCAAACCACCTCAAATGACTCTGTTGGAGCTTGTCATTGATTGGGGCAACTCCCAAGTCAGCTCCAATACGATCATTCCTTTCTTTATCCTTCCTAGTTTTTCGGCACATCCATCTTCACATCCTCATCTCTGCTACACATAGCTTCTCAATATGACACTTCTTAACTGCCCAACTTTTTGCCCCAACTTCCTTAGCAGCCACTAACAATCTCTGATGATAAAAAATGTTTGCTTTCATTGGTCTGATCAGTGATGTTCTATTTCGGGTTGATCAAGGATGTCTTTCAAATTACAATATACAAGCCAAAAGAACACCACCATATCTTCTTTGGGAAAAGGGGATTAGAACAGAGGGATTGGAAGGGGCATTTCAGTCTTATCATATCTCTAGTTATTAGTCGTTAATATTTAAATCTAGATGGTTTTTGCAAGTTTGAGTTTGAATGTGTCCAATGCTTTGAATTCCTAGTTGAATTTTTTTTTGATTATCTTAGCCATATAAATGCTACTTTAGTTACTTATTTTGTCCAACTGTAAGAAGTATTGATATTTGTTGACTGCTTTCCTTATTTGTTGCTGCATTTTTCCTTCTTACCATTGTGATTTTGGGTCATTGGATAAAGATTATGGCATTTAGAAGCACACATTTCTATCACTGGGTTCCCATAATGGAGATTAACTAAGCAGTTTTAGAAGATATGATGATGTCATTTATTAGAATTGTTTTTCCTTTACAAGTGAATTAACCAATTGTGGATATGTAATCGAAGAAAAAAAATGTGACTGAAGTTGACCAGGGGAAAAATGGAGAACAATAGAGATTCCTGATCCATTCCATTGGGGAGGGGGCTGACTCAGATTGAGACCAGTATTTAGCTATTATATTGTGTTTATTTCAGTCTGAGGCTTCCTTTTGATAAAATCATAGTCTACATTTTATTTTATATTTATTAGGTGATGTACGTGTCTGTTGCATAGTGAATATATGCCCTTATTTTTGCTCCCGGATATTTAGAGAAGAACCGTATTAAACACGTATCTATTATTGCTGTTTATTGCTGTATTTGTTTTTTTGAGCTGGATTTTAAAAATTATTATGGCTTTCTAGTCTGTTTAATACCAATATGTGCAGTTACTATACCGAATCTCTTTCCTCCTTTCTCTTGGTCTTCCTGGTGGATGGCCGGATAGGAGATGGGAGAAGTTGCAGGGGAAGGGGAAGGAGATACGACATCGCTTCCCCTCTTCCACCCTTTTTCTCTCCCCCGTCTCTGCTTCCTCCCGTACCCCTCCTCAAAGTACCCCCTCCTCTCTTTCTCTCCTTCCTCTACTTCCTCCCGCACGTCTCCTCGCCCTCTCTGTCTCCCCCTCCCTACAGTACCTCTGATTGCACCCTTACCCCCACCTCCACCTCCGTCCCCTCCTCTCATGATGCCCCGCAGATGCAGGCCTGCAGCTTGGTTTTCTCTGGCGAAGCCCTAAAGGGCTAACCTCATCATGCTTTTACTGTCTTACAAAATATTATTGCGTTCAAAATTTTTATGGAAAGCTTATGAAATTTCTAGGTATCAGTAGTATTCTTAGATACTAGCTGGATCATGAATTGTTATGCCCCTTTCTTTGTTTTCTAATTGCAAATTGAATATCAGGACTTCAAGGAGATGATAAAACTGCATTGGATTGGTTATTGATAATGAATATTAGTGATTGGTGCAATGGAAGTTGAAGATTGGGCAGCATCTTCTGATGGAACAGCTGATTCAGATGTCTACTTGCAAGATACAGATGATGAAGAGATTCAGTATGAGTCTGGCTCTTTCCCCAAGTTGCAATTTAGGTGAAGTGATTGAGTTGAGGGAAAAAAAAGGTTAATTCAGCTTTGCCTCCTGGGGAATTTTTTAAACTTGATGGTGTTATGTTATTTTCCGCAGGAAAAATAAATCCAAGGCTTGCTGGGATGCGGAGATGGGAATGGCAGAGGTTATGGAAAAGAAGGGTAGAATATGGACAACAATGGGAGTAGTTCGAAGGAGCAAAACTTACTGCTTCATCGAGGAGATCTTGTAGGTGTCATGGTACCTGTGTTTTCTATGTTTTGTTTTTGTTTAATGAAAAAAAACTCCGTTCTATTTTACATTGCCATCTGGTTATTTTAGAAGCCTTCTTTTTTATTGGTTTTTTCCAAAGGACAAATCAGATGTTCCTTAATTTGCTTGCATGTGTACCTCTGTGCATTTATATTTGTTTCTATTCTCTTTATGAATAAATGAATATAGGTTTTGCCAGCTACCAAGGATGCAAGCTGGGGAATCAATGCTATATTGTGGTAGCTTCCAGGCCATATCAGTCTGTAATCTAGATTCATCAAGCATGCTAAGTTTGGTTTGTGCTGTTCTTATTCAAGAGTCATTAGCCGTTCTTTTTTGCTGGAATTAGTAGTTACTATTTCAAGTATAACATTTAACAATCTGGAGTTAAATGCAGTATTTGAATTTACATTTTTACCATTTGAGTGCCATTGCGTCAGGTGATGTATAGATCACATAAATTATTATGTGTCTATGATTTGTATGTTTTGTTATGGATATATATTAAACTTATTTGAAGAATAGTTAAATACTGTGCTCCTCATATGGCTATTAAGTTGTCTACAGATGATTGAGATTGATCATTGATGAAAATGTAAACTCTTCCTTCATTTGCTAATGCACATTTAAAGGCTGATTTGCTAGTATCCGTCATCCTTTACTGCAGATATCTGGCTCAAATTGGGGCATTGGTTCTCTTAGATGCATATGATACAGTCCTCTCCTTGAAAGATATATGTGAGAAGGTTGCAGAAGGCAAGAATGGATGTCATTGGGAGGCTTTTGAGGCTTACAGACACTTAAAGTCCCTTGGATACATAGTTAGCCGACATGGGGTCCCTTGGACTATGAAGAGTGTTCAGAGCTTCTCTGATTCTGCTTGTCTTGAAGGCACTACAGAAAGCAATGAGATAGCAGATAGGAAATCAGAAGATGAACTTTCCATCATCAGCCTTTTTAAAGATTTGCATATTAATGAACTGAGGCTGGGTTTTGATGTTTATCTTCCCAACAGCAAGTTTAGAAAGTCTTGTCCTGGTGATCCAAGTTTTATCCTCTGCTTAACCAGGTACGTGATGAAATGGCAGATTCTCTTATAGACAATCTGTTCTGTCTCTACCTTGGACTTGTCTTGAAGTATTGATAGGTCTAGTGTTTATTACAATTCACAAGTAATATATCTGTTGAAACCTCGGAACCTGTGTGTATCTTCTCATTTCTTTCATTATTTTGTAAGTATGACTTAGTTCTAACTTCTAAGCATTATAGTTTATCAAGGTATTTAAATATATTCTGCTTTATGGACAGTACTATGGTCATTCTGAATACTTTAGTGCTACGGATGCACATAAATAAGCTACAGTTGAATCTTGATGGCTGTGGTTTGTATGAATGCTGCATTCATTATCTATGAAGCATATTGGCAGGGGGGGGGGAGTGAATCAGTTAATTCACCTATATGGGCTTATTTGATTAGAAATAAGCTTTGAGTTGGGTTATGTATGTGTTGAGCCTTTGTCCAATGTGTTTTCATTGTAATGAGTCACTTTAATGGGCCTATAATATGGGTAGAGGCTAGACATACGGGATTAGTTAAGTGTCTTTATTTCTTTATTTTAATTATTAAGTGTTTTAGTTGGATTGGATTAGGATTCTACAAGTCCAGTCATATTTTGAACCAGTTTCCTTCATTATTTTAGTTTCCTATTCAGTTCCTGTTACCATATTAGTTAAGGATTCATTTAGGCCTTTTGTTTTTAGTGTTCGAGTTTGTTTTCAAGTCTTCTATGTAAGTTTGTAAGAGGGTCCAGCTTTGTATACGAATTTGATTAATGAGATGGCTCGAGCCTTTTCTTTATTCTGTGAGATTCAGATTTTCTGTGGGATGCAATGTTATGTTGGTGAAAAGCCAAAAGTGGTTGATGAGATTACAGTCTAGTTCCAGGTGAGAAGCTTGGCCCATATCCTTCTTTTATCCATCCATCAGTTCAGGTCAGTATTTTGAAGCTTCCTATTTTCTATTCAGGGTTAGATTGTTGGATTCTACTGCTGCTTTAATTATTTTGGTTTTCTGCCCTTGCTCATATGTCTCTCTAAAGTTCTGCTACTGTTTTATGTTTAAAGATCCAAAATTTATACTCAACTTAACAACTCAACTCTGCCTTATACCAACTAAATGGGGTCAGCTACATGGATCCTTTTTCTCCAATCAGTTCTTTCAATATCTGTTTCATTCGTAGGGCTAGCCAACTACCTCTCAGAATAAACGAATTGGTTCACGGTTCGTTCTGCCATTCCACCCAATGAATCATTAGATTTAATTATGAAGGTTGGCTAGGTAGCTAACGCTGTTAGCCCGTTCTTGCAAGAGTAGGAGCATAATTCTTCTGCTTCTTAATCGTAGATATTATTTCCCTGCTTAATGGATAACCATTTGCTACCAATGGAGAATTGCTTCTTATCTCAAATGGAGGTGATTGGATTTGCACCAACGGAAACCATATTTTTCATATAAAATAAATGTATATGATTTTGCCTTTGACTTTTAGTTTTAGATAGTGAATAGGGCTTTTCGATTCTATCCTAATTTGAAAGAGTCACACATACACCCTAGTACAGGTTCCTTGGTGTTGAGGACATCCCCAAAGAGCAGGGGATTTTGTGACATTTTTGATTGGCTGTCTTGCATTTCTAATAAATTGTATAATAGTTGGCATGCTGAATCGTATACAGAATGGGGCTGGTTTAGATTGTTACTAACCGGATGATTATGATTTACTCCATTTCCTACAATATTTACTTCACCCTAGTAAGAAGATAAAATATCAACAAGGTTCGGTTCATTTCAACCATGTTATGGTTCGAAATTGAATCGTGGGTTTATGTGAAATCACTGCTGTTTTAGACCGTGACAAGATCAACCAATTCCATGGGATGTAGATCAAAACCTAAAGAGGAAGAGGCCAAAACACTGTTCACGTGAAGTCGTGAACAGTGTCACAACCCCTTAGTGCAAATATTCCTAGAAGAATCGTGGGGGCAGAATAGTCTTTTAATTATTAGTGATTCAAGTCTTTAAGTTAAGGGTATAATTGTCTATTTATATTATCAATATTTGAGTACAAGTTGCTGGCCGATGGTTACTTATAAAGGTGGGGGCCACTTGACTTAAGTTATGACAAGAAGAATCTCCAGTGGAGTCCACAAGAAGAAGAGGCCGGCTATTGCAAGAAGATTTAATTTAGTTTCTATTTCATGTCTTTCCTAGTTATTAAATTTGTTCGTTTCTATTTTCCAAGTAGTTTCTATTTTATTAAAGCTTGAGATGCAAGCTATGCTTTTATTTATATGTAACAGCCCTTAGAGGCTCCTCACGATTTTGATCAAGTGAATGAAATTTTGCTTTGAAGCATGAATGTTCTCTTGTCCATGTGAGTGACTTGAAGGGTTGGGAAGCCTGGCTGGGAGAGCCAAAACCCTAGGGTTGAGAGAGTCTAGCTGGTGAGAGCCGAATCTCCTTATCCCCTTCTTCTATCTTCTTCTCCTATCTCCAGTCGATACCCTGCTGTTATAGTTGGTTTGAGTCACCAACCAAGTACTGCTATTGCATCTTTGAAGGGCCAGAGATCAACCCAAATCACTGCTGGAGTCATTGTTGCTGTTTAGAGACAAGAAACCTTCTTCTCCATACCTGCCGGCTACACCCTTTGCATTCCCCTGTTGCTGCAATTGAAGGACCTGAGTCCAGCATCCTCTGCTCCATCGAGGGTAGTATTTGAAGGGTTGATTCTGACCTGCAAGAGGTCCACTCGACAGTCAACCCCAGTTGCAGAGCCCCCTGTTGGCTGGAATGTTCTACAGCACAGACCTTCTCATTTGAGTCCTACCTTCCATTTTCGTACTTCCTCCTCCATCTCCACTTCTGGCCATCAAGATTGACCCAAACTTGCAGACAGAGCTTCTACCATTAAGGTCTACACTCGGTTGCAATTGGAGCCCAAGATCAGCTCTGTTTGAAGGTTTCCCTTAACTTTCTAATTTGGTGTTCCCTGATAATGCAGCATCCAGCCATCAGAACTGAACCAAATTTTGAACCAAGGATCCTTTTAGCAACCCCTACACTTGACCCAAGTTTGATCAGCATCATATGGCTGGTTTGGCTGGAAACCCTAAGTTTCTAATTCTGAGTTTATTCCAATTTTTGATTTTTGTGGGTTTACTGGGACTAGCTACCTAGTCTTACATTACCATGTGCTCGGGCTTAAGTTTTACCATTTATCCATCGCAACATCTTCATTTCAGCCACATTGAGTTTGTTTTAATGTTTTTTCTTTACTGACCAACATTCAGCCTCATACGTCATTGCTGGTTGAATAACTACTCTATCAAATTTTCCCTACTCTTCCTTTCTCTCAGTCTGGCTAGCTTATAGATAACTTGTTTCCCTTCCTTTATCCCTAACTTGTTATAGAGATCCTCATATCTCGAAGCTCTTGCTTTCCCTATTATCTTCTTAACTTTGTTTCTATAGAAATACCTATTGAAATCCTCTTCGTCTTGTGTCCTTTGCCAAGTTTTAAAACTGAACTTCTTAGACTTAATTGTCGTCTGAACTTACTCTCCCCACCACCAAGTCTCCCTAGATGATTGTTATATTCCTTTAGATTCACCTAGAACGTCTTTAGTTGTATTTCTAATATAAGCAGCCATCGCGTTCCACATTATATTAGGATAATCATCTAATTCCCACCTTCCATGAGATACTAATTTATCAGTAAATGTCGTCAAGTTTTCACCCTTTAAGTTCCACCACCTAGAACGTCTTTAGTTGTATTTCTAATATAAGCGGCCATCGCGTTCCACATTATATTAGGATAATCATCTAATTCCCACCTTCCATGAGATACTAATTTATCAGTAAATGTCGTCAAGTTTTCACCCTTTAAGTTCCACCATCTTAGCCTAGAGCAAATAATCTCACATCTCCTACAATTCAACGTTATAAAACACATATCTAAGGTAATTAATCTCTATGTTGCGTGGCTAGTATCTCCTTTGGTATAGTGTTACAATATTTATATGATAACATATCAACTCATCTAGTGAGAAAGAAGTCTATTGACTACTGTATTGTCCATTTTTAAGGTTATTAGATGCTCTTTTCTCTTTTCGAAACATGTGTTTTGTATTGATGAATCGTATGCAACCTAATGCAGTTAGGCGTAGGTTTAATTAGGGATAATAATGTAATTTTCTTTTTCTTTTATCTTTATCTTGTTAGGGTCATTAGTAGCAAGTTAAGAGTCCAAAATTTGTTTCAGTTTTAGATTAGTTAGAGTCAGAGTCGAATTCTATTTCAGTTTCAAAGAAGGAATAGGATTTCTTTTCTTTTAATTCTATAAAAGAGCATGTACTCCCACGATGGAGTTAGTTTTTTGGAATGAAATAAAGGTGATATCCAGAGCTGCAATAACTATAGAAGTATAAAGCTAACGAGTCACACTATGAAACTTTGGGAGAACGTTATTGAAGCCCATTTGAGAAGGGAGACTCATATATGGGTGAACCAGTTTGGCTTCATGTCAGGTAGATCCACAACAGAGGCTATCTACTTATTGAGGAGGCTCATGGAAAGGTATAGGGATAGCAAGAAGGATCTCCATCTGGTCTTCATTGATGCGGAAAAAGCCTATGACCGAGTCCCTAGAGATTTAATCCAGCATACTCTGGTGAAGAGAGGAGTGTCGAGTAGATATGTGCAGGTAATTAAAGATATGTATGAAGGCGTGGTAAATAGTGTAAGATCAGTGGGAGGGCAAGGCAAGGAATTCCCAATTACGATTGGGTTACATCAGAGATCTGCCTTAAGCCCTTATCTATTTGTGCTTATCATGGATGAACTAACCGAGAGCATTCAAGACGAGGTCCCGTGGTGTATGCTCTTCACCGATGATATCGTTGTAGTAGATGAGACAGAAGAAGGGATTAACGCTAAGTTAGAGCTTTGAAGATCTACCTTGGAAACAAAAGGCCTTAAGATTAGTAGAACGAAGGCGGAGTATATGTTGTGTAATTTTAGTCACATTATGATGGATACTGATATGGTCCGAATTGAGGAAAGAGAGATACCACAAAGTGACTATTTTAGATATCTGGGGTCTATCATAAATAAAGAAGGTGACATAGAGGATGATGTTTCACAAAGAATTAAAGTGGGATGGATGAAGTGGAGGGGTGCGTCCGGAGTGTTGTGTGACCAGCGTATTCCTTTAAAGCTTAAAGGAAAATTCTATAGGATTGTTGTTCGACCGGCCATGATGTATGGGGCAGAATGTTGGGTAGTTAAGAAGTGTCATATTGATAAGCTTTGTGTAGTAGAGATGAGGATGTTAAGATGGATGTGTGGAAAAACAAGGAAAGATAAAGTATGGAATGAACTTATTAGATCGGACTTGGGAGTAGCCCCGATCAATGACAAACTACGAGAGAGTCGTTTAAGGTGGGATGGTCATATTCAACGGAGGCCTAGTGTCGCCCCAATAAGGAGGGTTGATATGATTCCGATTGAAGGAGCTAAAAGAGCTAGGGGCAGACCTAAGATGACCATAGGAGAAGTGGTGAGGAAGGACATGGATAGGCTAGGGCTTGTTCCAAGTATGACTTTGGACAAAAAGCCTACTGGTGGTCAAGGATCCATGTCGTAGATCCCATTTAGCTGAGATTCTCTTGAGGGGTTGGGCTATGCCTCTTTCCTTTTCCTTTTTCATCTCTCATCTCTCATCTCTTTCCCCATCTTTTTTTTGTTTTGTGGTTGGTTGGTTAAAACTATGTTTTCCATACTTTGTTTTGTTTGGATCAATGTAGCTGACCCCATTAAGTTGGGATAAGGCTGAGTTTGTTGTTGTTGGCTGATGGCTTCCATGAGCTGTGCGTACCTCCTTTTCCTCCTCTAATCATCTTATTTTTACCCTCATCTGCTACTTTCCCTGTTCACGGTTTTATCATTGGTTACTGGGTTTTCTCTCTGCTGGGAGGTACTATCAGAATCAAGAAGGAGCTTGCTGAACCATTAATCTTTACCGAACATCTCTGAGATCTGGGTTGAAGGGAACCTGTCCAAGGGCGACCCAAGCCTCTGAAGAATGATCTTGAACCCCCCCCCCCTTCTTTCAGTGTGAGAGTCAAAGCCTGCAACTGAACTGTATCATCTGCTACCACCAGCTGCAACTCCCGTCTTTCAATCTCTGAAATCTGGTTGCTGATTGGATCTCTGTTGGGGTGTAATCCACAGGTATTTCCATCATCTACTTGCCATTAAAACCCTAGGCTAAACAGAGCATCCCCGAAGGAGTTCTTTTCTTCAAAACCTTGCTGGGTTTTCTGCCTCTGGTTTGTGCTAGAGGTAGGAGACAACCTCTTCAACTCCCCCTTTCCACGATTCCTTAACCCTTTTATTTTATTTATTTAGTTTTGGTGGAGGGCCAGTTAGGAGAAGAGGGAATTGGGGAGATTCAGAATTGCATGGGGGAAGAGAGAAGAGAAGAGACGCACACACAAACTTCAACTTTCAACATTCAATTCGTCTAAACGTCAAATCTCTACTCTCCTACCGTATTACATCAATTTAAAAGAAACTCTCTTACATAGAAATAGAAACTAACTAAAATGGAAACAACTCAAAGAAGAAACTACCCTATTTAAGAAAAATAGAAACTACCTAAGAAGCTCGTACATATCCCCACTCCATTTCAAATAAAATAAACTAAAATGAACTAAAATAAATATTGCACCCTAAGTAAACTACCAGCCCTTGCCAGACCAGAAAACTGTTTTAAGACCAGTCCTGGGTTTGGGCCTCCAAAGTGGGTCATGTCGGTCCAGCCAGGCTAAGGCAACTGCATCAAGTTTTCCTTAATACCCCTCCTTTTCTTCCATATTTTCTTTGGTCCTATTTTGTTTCTACTTCCCAGTTTACCCTTTCTACTCTAACGTTGAATCCTTTGCTTATGTTTTGAAGTCCTGATAAATTACAATTCTGCCACCCACATATGAACTTCTTATTTACAGAATTGCCACCTCTCTATTAAACATTGAATTATTTACTGTTTTACCACTTGAGCACATGATTTGAGTTGTCTAACACTTGGGTGGACCGGTAAACGATCCGAGTAGGGTTTCAGGACCTTGGATCCGCATCACAACTGCAAAATCTAAAAACTGAAAACCCGTCTTCGTTCCTATCTCCAAAAACAAATCCCCCCCATGAATCCGTTCATAGCCTCTACTATCTCTCCCAACATGTCCATTTAGATCTCCTCCTATTACGATCTTATGCCTAATTTCTTGAATTAAATCATTCATGTGTTCCCAAAATGGTTTCTTAGTGTTTTCTTCTAATCCTATTGGAGGTGTGTAGCGTTAGATATATTAATTGTCTCTTTTCCTAATATAAGTTTGATGGATATTATCCTATTACTAATCCTTTTAACATCTAAGATGTTATTTTTTAAATCTTTATCTACTATTATTCCCACTCCATTTTTATTATTTGTATCCCCATTATTCCAAAGTTTATAGCAATCTAAGTCCTTTTTACCCTTCCACTTCGTCTCTTGTATACAAGCTATGTTAATTCTTCTTCTCAATACATCTACCAATTCTAGACTCTTTTCGTTAGTGGTCAGCGAGAATTAATTATTGGGGACAGGCAGATAGGTAAAACAGCAGTAGCCACAGATGCTATTCTCAATCAAAAGGGGCAAAATGTAATATGTGTTTATGTAAAGTTTCTATGTTCCCAGATACTAACCTAATCCTACGCTCTTGGGTTAGCTTCTTTCCTCATACTCGTCCATGATGCAAAAACCCTTGCCAACTTGTCACCGCAATTGGGCGCCGATGCGATTCGTCTCTTTCCTTGCTCACTTTCCACAGCACCCGGGACATAATGCAGGGCGTTGCTTCTGGAGAACGCCCTTGCATAAGGTCGATGGAACATAATCCCTAATTATCAAAATTTCATCAAAATCCATGTACAAGGTGATTGGCTAAAATATACATTGCCGGCTGCCTACCTGATGCCCAAACAATATTAAGTGTAATGAACTACAAACTTAATCAACTAAAGCATGAACTCACAAACTGATTTATTTAAGACATATCCATATAATATGGATAGAGATGCAATAACATTTCAAAATAAAACCGTTAAGGCAACAGGGTAACAAAAGAAGAAGTTAGCCTGTATCAAACAGAAATGAAGAACTAAATCCAATCAAATACTCTACCAAGCTACAATTCAGAAACTGCAACAGCGTAACAGAAGAAGTGGACTGGCATTAAACGAAAATAATACACAGTAAACAGAACCAACAACACAGAATTACAGTTATCAAACAGAAGTTCAGAAATCTGACCCAATAATTCACAACCAGAAGTTGCAGAAATTAAAATTGGACTTGCAGTAGTATTCTGGAACCAACTATCTTGCAACAATAAAAATTTATGGTGAAAAAGCAAGCCAGAATCGTAGGATAGGAACAATGAAGCAGCAAAAAAAGAGAACTAATAAAATGCAGCCAAGTCTGATATGCGCAGAAGTCAGGTCAAATGCTCAAAACGGTATGTTTGACAGTTTTGCAAACTAAGATGGAAAGACTGGAAGAATCCTTCTTGAGGTGGGACTGGAGAACCCAGAAAACCAAAACCAGAGTGTTGAAAAACAGAGGACAATTTGTGGTGTTCGGTTTTCTCTGCCTGAGATGCAGGGATGGGAAAACCTCCTATCTTGGCTATTGTGTAAAATTTGAATATTTCGGTCTGTGAAGCTTAATGAGGCTTTTCAATTGGTACACAGCACAATTTGTGGCGTTTGCAGAGATGGGTTAATATTAATTGTTTGACAGAAGCGCTAATCTGCTGAGGACTAAAAATTTATGGGGGGAGCATGGCCTTCGTGCATGTGGGGGCCAATGACAGCGCAGACGGAAGCATCATGAGACATGGGGGTAGGATTTCCACCTTTCATAGGGGGTGGGGCGATCATTCCCCCCCCCCCCTCCCCACTGGGTTTGGGCATGGGTGGTATACTCCACCACAGAACTTTTCTCCAAAATTTATATAAAAAATCTAAAACAGAAATCGAAAACAGATGCAGAAAGATGAGACTTACAGATTCCTCCCATCTGAGAATTTTCTCTTGAAGAGAATCTTGAACTAAAACAAAGGCTGAGAAAGAGATTGTCTTACAATCCTTTCTTTGTTGAGGAAGAAGACCTGCGATTTAGATTTCTCTGCCGGGAAAACCACCTTCTTGGCTGAGGGCTTCACTTGGTCGCAAGATGGCACAATAAGTCCACCTCTGGTGAGCAGAGATTATCCAAAATTTACACTGATTTACAGAAATCCTTCTCAGGAGGATTTTCTGAAATCCTTAGATTTTGAGTTTGATTTTCATTTTTAAATCAGATTTGTCAAGCGGATTAAGTTCTTAATCTATTTGTGGTTTCAAAATATGATTTTGAC
>NW_025318102.1:0-2500 GCF_018873765.1 Telopea speciosissima
ACACTTTTTAGAAAATACCAATCCCAAAATTGTACAAAAATGCCCCCAAATAATCCCAAACGACATTCCACCGGTCTGGTTTAAACAAAAAATGAACATATGTCGAAATAGGTATCGATTCGAAGGTCACGACCCTCAACATCGCATCCACACATCCAATAAGAGATAAGGACACTTTTAAGACAATCCCAAGACACTTTTAAGACAATCCCAAAAAAGTATAGAAATGCCCCAAATAGCCCCAAATGACCTACCGGTCTAGTTCAAATCGAAAATGAACATATGCCGAAATAGGTATCGATTCAGAAGAGTCACGACCCTCAACATCGTATCCACACGTCTAATAAGATATAAGGACACTTTTTAGGATATACCAAACCTAAAAAGTACAAAAATACCCCCAAATGACCCAGACGATCCACCCGGTCTGGTTTAAACAAAAATGAACATATTCTGAATAGGTATTGATACGAAGGTCACGAGCCTCAACATTGCATCCACACATCTAATAAGAGATATGGACACTTTTTAGAAAATACCAAACCCAAAAAAGTACAGAAATGCCCCCCAAAAAACCCTAAATGACCCACCCGGTCTGGTTTAAACCGAAAATGAATATATGTCGAAATAGGTATCGATACGAAATTGACGACCCTCAACAACGCATCCACACATCTAATAAGAGATAAGGACACTTTTTAGAAAAACCAAACCCAAAAAAGTACAGAAATTTCACCAAATAACCCCAAACGACCCACAGTGCGGTGTAAACCAAAAATGAACATATGTCGAAATAGGTATCTATTAGAATGTCATGACCCTCAACATCATATCTACACGTCTAATAAGAGATAAGGACACTTTTTAAAATTCCCTAGCCAAAAAATGTATAGAAATGCCCCCAAATAATGCTAAACGAACCACCCGGTCCGGTTTATAGCAAAAAGGAATAGATGCCGAAATAGGTATCGATTCTTAGGTCACGACCCTCAACATCGCATCCACATGTCTAATAAGAGATAAGGACATTTTTTAGAAAATCCCAAACCCAAAAAAGTACAGAAATGCCCCCAAACAGCCCGAAATAACCCACCCAGTCTGGTTTAAATCGAAAATGAACATATGTCGAAATAGCTATCTATTCGAAGGTCACGACCCTCAACCTCGCATCCACACTTCTAAGAAGAGATAAGGACACTTTCTAGAAAATACCAAACCCAATAAAGTACAAAAATGCCCCCAAATAACCCCAAATGACCCACCCAGTCTACTTTAAACCGAAAATGAACATATGCCAAAATAGGTATCGATTCGAAGGTCACGACCCTCAATATCGCATCGACACTTCTAACAAGAGATAAGGACATATTTTAGGAAATACAAAACCCAAAATGGTACTGAAATGCCCCCAAATAATCCCAAACGACCCACCCCGTCTAGTTTAAACAAAAAATTAACATATGACGAAATAGGTATCGATCGAAGGTCACGATCCACAACCTCGCATCCACATGTCTAATAAGAATACGGACACTTTTTAGAAAATAACAAACCCAAGAAGATACAGAAATGCCCCCAAATAATCACAAACGACCCACCTAGTCTGGTTTAAACCAAAATGAACATACGTCGAAATAGGTATTTATTCGAATGTGACGACCCTCAACATTGCATCCACACGTCTAATAAGAGATAAGGACAGTTTTTAGAAAACCTCAACCCCCAAAAATTATAGAAATGCCTCCAAATAACCCCAAACGACCCACCCGGTCTAGTTTCAAGCGAAAATGAACATATGCCAAAATAGGAATCGATTGGATGGTCACGACCCTCAACATCGCATCCACACGTCTAATAAGAGATAATGACACTCTTTAGAAAATACCAAACCCAAAAAAGTTCAGAAATGCCCCCAAATAACCCCAAACAACTCACCCGGTTAGGTTTAAATCGAAAATGAACATATACCGAAATAGGTATCGATTCGAAGGTCACGACCCTCAACATCGCATCCACACGTATAATTAGAGATAAGGACACTTTTTGGAAATTACCATACCCCAAAAAGTATAGAAATGCCCCAAATAGAGATAAGGACACTTTTTAGACAATCCCCAGCCCAAAAAAGTGTAGAAATGCTCCCAAATAACCCCAAACGACCCACCAGGTCTGGTTCAAACCGAAAATAAACATATGCCGAAATAGGTATCGATTCGAAGGTCACGACCCTCAACATCGTATCCGCACGTCTAATAAGAGATAATAACACATTTTAGGAATACCAAACCCAAAAAAGTGCAGAAATGCCCCTAAAATAAAACCAAACGATCCACCCGGTCTGGTTTAAACAAAAAATGAACATATACCAAAATAGTTATCGATACAAAGGTCACGACCCTCAACATCACATCCACACATCTAAAAAGAGATATGGACACTTTTTAGTAAATAGCAAACCCAAAAAAGTATAGAAATGCCACCAAATAACCCCAAACGACCC
>NW_025318102.1:7500-15131 GCF_018873765.1 Telopea speciosissima
TAAGGTGAAAATGAACATATGCCAAAATAGGTATCGATTCGAAGGTCCTAACCCTCAACATCGAATCCACTCGTCTAATAAGAGATAAGGACACTTTTTAAAAAATCCCAAGACCAAAAAAGTACAGAAATGCCCCCAAATAACCCCAAACGAACCACCCGGTCTAGTTTAAACCGAAAATGAATATATGTTGAAATAGGTATCTATTCGAAGGTCACAACCCTCAATATCGGATCGACACTTCTAATAAGAGATAAGGACACTTTTTAGGAAATACCAAACCCAAAAAAGCACTAAAATGCCCCCAAATAACCCCAAACGACCCACCCGGTCTAGTTTAAATGAAAAATTAACATATGCCAAAATAGGTATCGATTTGAAGGTCACGACCCACAACATCGCATCCACACGTCTAATAAGTGATATGGACACTTTTTAGAAAATACCAAACCCAAATAAGTACAGAAGTACCCCCAAATAATCCCAAACGGTCCACCTAGTCTGGTTTAAATCGAAAATGAATATATGCCAAAATAGGTATCAATTCGAAGGTCACGAGCCTCAACATAGCCTCGACACGTCTAATAAGAGATAATGACACTTTTTAGAGAACACCAAACCCAAAAAAGTACATAATTGCCCCCAAATAACCCCAAACGACCCACCCGGTCTAGTTTAAATCGAAAAGGAACATATGCCAAAATAGGTATCGATTCGAAGGTCACGACCCTCAATATCGCATCGACACGTCTAATAAGAGATAAGGGCACCTTTTAGGAAATACCAAACTCAAAAAAGCATAGAAATACCCCCAAATAACCCCAAATGACCCACCCGGTCTAGTTTAAACAAAAAATTAACATATGCCAAAATAGGTATCGATTCGACAGTCACGACCCACAACATCTCATTCACACGTCTAATAAGAGATAAGGACACTTTTTAGAAAATACCAAACGAAAAAAATTACAGAAATGACCCCAAATAACCCCAAACGACCCACCCGATCTGGTTTAAATCGAAAATGAACATATGTCGAAATAGGTATCGATTCGAATGTGATGACCCTCAGCATCACATCCACACGTCTAATAAGAGATAAGGATAGTTTTTAGAAAATCCCAACCCCAAAAAATTACAGAAAATCCTCCAAATAACCTCAAACGACTCACCCGGTCTGGTTTAAACCGAAAATGAACATATGCCAAAATAGGTATCGATTCGAAGGTAACGACCCTCAACATCGCATCCACACGTCTAATAAGAGATAAGGACACTTTTTAGGAAGTACCAAACCAAAAAAAGCACAGAAATGCCCCCAATTAACCCCAAACGACCCACTCGGACTAGTTTACACAAAAAAATAACATATGCCGCAATAGATATCGATTCGACGGTCACGACCCACAACATCGTATCCGCACGTCTAATAAGAGATAAGGACACTGTTTAGAAAATACCAAACCCAAAAAAGTACAGAAATGCCCCCAAATAGAGATAAGGACACTTTCTAGACCATCCCAAGCCCAAAAAAGTATAGAAATTTCCCCAAATAACCCCAAACGACCCACCCGGTATGGTTCAAATAAAAAATGAACGTATGCCGAAATAGGTATCGAGTCGAAGGTCACGACCCTCAACATCGTATTCACATATCTAATAAGAGATAAGGACACTTTTTAGAATTCCCAAGCGAAAAAAAGTACAAAAATGCCCCCAAATAATCCCAAACGACCCACCTGATCTGGTTTAAAGCGAAAATAAACAGATGCCAAAATAGGTATCGATTCTTAGGTCACGACCCTCAACATCGCATCCACACGTCTAATAAGAGCTAAGGATACTTTTTAGAAAATACCAAACCCAAAAAAGTACATAAATGCCCCCAAATAACCCCAAACGACCCACCCGATCTGGTTTAAACCGAAAATGAACATATGCCGAAATAGGTATCGATTCGAAGGTCATGACCCTCAACAATGCATCCACACATCTAATAAGAGATAATGACACTTTTTCAAAAATACCAAACCCAAAAAAGTACAAAAATGCCCCCAAATAACCCAAACGACCCACCCGGTCTGGTTTAAACCAAAAATGAACATATGTCTAAATAGGTATCGATTCGAAGGTCACGACCCTCAACATCACATCCACATGTCTAATATGAGATAAGGACACTTTTTAGAAAATCCAAAGCTCAAAAAAGTACAAAAATGCCCCCGAATAACCCCAAACGACGTACCCGGCCTGGTTTAAAGAGAAAATGAACATATGCCAAAATGGGTATCGATTCGAAGGTCATAACCCTCAACATCGAATCCACATGTCTAATAAGAGATAAGGATACTTTTTAAAAAATCCCAAGCCAAAAAAGTACAGAAATGCCCCAAAATAACCCCAAACGTCCCATCCGATTTGGTTTAAACCGAAAATGAACATATGTCGAAATAGGTATCTATTC
The DNA here is from genome assembly GCF_018873765.1 of Telopea speciosissima. Taxonomy (NCBI): domain Eukaryota; kingdom Viridiplantae; phylum Streptophyta; class Magnoliopsida; order Proteales; family Proteaceae; genus Telopea; species Telopea speciosissima. The sequence continues at coordinate 9,965 of NW_025318102.1, forward strand.
GAAGGTCACGACCCACAACATCACATCCACACGTCTAAGAAGAGATAAGGACACTTTTTAGAAAATACCAAACCCAAAAAAGTACAGAAATGCCCCCAAATAATCCCAAACGAACCACCAGGTCTGGTTTAACCAAAAAATGAACATATGCCAAAATAGGTATCAATTCGAAGGTCACAAACCTCAACATCGCTTCCACACGTTTAATAAGAGATAATGACACTTTTTAGAAAACCCCAAACCAAAAAAAGTACAGAAATGCCCCCAAATAACCCCAAACGACCCACCCGATCTGGTTTAAATCGAAAATGAACATATGCCGAAATAGGTATCGATTCGAAGGTCGTGCACTCTCAACATCGCATCCACACGTCTAATAAGAGATAAGGACACTTTTTAGAAAATACCAAAGCCAAAAAAGTAGAGAAATGCCCCCAAATAGAGATAAGGGAACTTTTTAGACAATCCCAAGCCCAAAAAAGTATAGAAATGACCCCAAATAACCCCAAACGACCCACCTGGTCTGGTTCAAACCGAAAAAGAACATATGCCGAAATTGGTATCGATTCGAAGGTCACGACCCTCAACATCGCATCCACACGTCTAATAAGAGATAAGGACACTTTTTAGAAAACACCAAACCCAAAAAAGTACAGAAATACCCCCAAATAGAGACAAGGATACTTTTTAGACAATCCCAAACCCAATAAAGTATAGAAATGTACCCAAACAACCCCAAATGACCCACCCGGTCTATTTCAAATCGAAAATGAACATATGCAGAAATAGGTATTGATTCGAAAAAGCACAGAAATGCTCCCAAATAACCCCAAACGATCCACTAGGTCTGGTTTAAACCAAAATCGCGCCCACTTGTCTAATAAAAGATAAGGACACTTTTTAGATAATACCAAACCCAAAAAAATACAAAAATGTCCCCAAATAACCGCAAATGACCCACCTGGTCTGGTGTAAATCGAAAATGAACATATGCCGAAATAGGTATCGATTCGAAGGTCACAACCCTCAACATCGCATCCACACATCTAATAAGAGATAAGGACACTTTTAGAAATTACCAAATCTAAAAAAGTACAGAAATGCCCCAAAATAACCCCAAACAACCCACCTGGCTTGGTTTAAAACGAAAATGATCATAGGACGAAATAGGTATCGATACGACGCCCACGACCCTAAACATCGCATCCACACTTCCAATTAGAGATAAGGACACTTTTTAGAAAATACCAAACCCAAAAAATTGTAGAAATGGCCCCAAATAACCCCAAACGACCCACCCGGTCTATTTCAAATCGAAAATGAACATGTGCAAAAATAGGTATTGATTCGAAAAAGCACAGAAATGCTCCCAAATAACCCCAAACGTTCCACCAGGTCTGGTTTAAACCAAAATCGCACCCACTTGTCTAATAAAAGATAAGGACACTTTTTAGAAAGTACCAAACCTAAAAAAGTACAGAAATGTCCTCAAATAACCCCAAACGACCCACCTGGTATGGTGTAAACCGAAAATGAACATATGCCGAAATAGGTATCAATTCGAAGGTCACAACCCTCAACATCGCATCCACACATTTAATAAGTGATAAGGACATTTTTAAAAAATACCAAATCTAAAAAAGTACAGAAATACCCCAAAATAACCCCAACACACCCCACCCGGCTTGGTTTAAATCGAAAATGAACATAGGGCGAAATAGGTATCGATACGACACCTATGACCCTAAACATCACATCCACACGTCCAATTAGAGATAAGGACACTTTTTAGAAAATACCAAACCCAAAAAAGTGCAGAAATGCCCCCAAATAACCCCAAACGACCCACCCGGTCTGGTTTAAACCTAAAATGAACATATACCGAAATAGGTATCGATTCGAAGTTCACGACCCTCAATATCGCATCCACACGTCTAATAAGAGATAAGGATACTTTTTAGAATATACCTGATGAGGCATAAAACACCCCACCTATCAGAGGCTGCCACGTGGCCGACCCGACCTCAATCCGAGAACCGAGTTGGGCCGAGCAGGAAATTGGGCCGACCCCATATCCGATGAGTCACCTGACAAAGCCTGGTTTGTGCGAGCTTTTCGGCGACTGAGGCCGAGATTATACGGGTCAGCCAGGGACTATTAGCCGACCTCATGGCCGAGACCAACCTCCTCTCGGGCCGACCTCCATGGCCGACCCCATGGGCCGACCTCGTAGGCCGAGCCCCTTGCCACCATCACCGAGAAGAACATGGAAATTTTTTTTCGAGATAAGGTCATCTACCGGTTCGGGCTACCGAAAGTTCTCATCACTGATAATGGTGCGCAATTCAACAACCCGGCCTTCCGAGAATTCTGTGAGCACTTCCACATCGACTTCCGACCCATCTCGGTCGCTCACCCACAAGCAAACGGACAAGTAGAAGTGTCCAACCGAACATTACTCGCCGGCATTAAGAGGAGGTTGGATGAGGCCAAGGGAGATGGGTGGAAGAACTCCCAAGCGTCCTATGGGCATATCGGACATTGTAAGAACTCCAAGCGGGAGAGTCCATTTCGCCTCGCTTATGGGACCGAAGCCCTCGCACGGTTGAAGTTATGGCTTCATCATACCGAGTGCTCAACTTCGATGAGAAGACCTATGAAGATGGGCTGCGAGCCAATTTGGACTTCCTCGATGAAGTCGAGAAAATGCCCTACTCGAAGCGGCGTACCAACAAGACAGACAAGCTACTATGATTCAAGAGTCAAAGAGCGGCATTTTCGTCAAGGGGACCTTGTTCTCGAAAACTCAGCGCATCTCAGCCGAGGCAACAAGGGAAATTAGCACCAAGCCAGGAAGGCCAGTACATAGTCTCCAAGCAAATTCGCCCTGGCACATATAAACTTGAGACTCAGGGGCAAGAAGGTACCGAGACCTTGGAACTCGGAAAATTTGAAAAAGTTTTTTCAATAATTGAACATGATTGTATTCGGTTTCAGTTCCGACATTTGACTCAATAAAGTCCTTTCTCCAACACTCAACGTATTGCCAAGCTCCCAAGTCGAAGTCGTAAGACCGGTCCTCATAGACCAGGCCGACATCAATGACCGACCCTCATAGGTCGGCAGCCAAGTCGTAAGACCGGTCCTCATAGACCAGGCCGACATCAATGACCGACCCTCATAGGTCGGCAGCCAAGTCATAAGACCGGTCCTCATAGACCAGGCCGACATCAAAGACCGACCCTCTTAGGTCGGCAGTCAAGTCATAAGACCGGTCCTCATAGACCAGGCCGACATCAAAGACCTGCCCTCATAGGTCGGCAGCCAAGTCATAAGACCGGTCCTCATAGACCAGGCCGACATAAAAGACCGACCCTCATAGGTCGGCAGCCAAGTCATAAGACCGGTCCTCATAGACCAGGCCGACATCAAAGACCGACCCTCATAGGTCGGCGACCAAGTCATAAGACCGGTCCTCATAGACGAGCCGACATCAAAGACCGACCGTCATAGGTCGCAGCCAAGTCATAAGACCGGTCCTCATAGACAAAGGCCGACATCAAAGACCGACCCTCATAGGTTGTCAGCCGGGTCGTAAGACCTGTCCAAATAGACATGGCCGACATCTCAAGGGCCGCCATTCTTATTTGGCCGAGCCTAACAAAGTACAAAACTAAGCTAAGGCATTGGGCTCGGCCAGGAAGGATATTCGGCCACGCGTCCGCGTATATGATAGCCTCTCCCATTGGATCGAAGGAAAAGGCGAATCAAACAACTAAGGTGAGGATCACATTGACCTCGGGCATTGCATGGCCGAAACCGCCGACAACGTGGAACAGGGATAAAAAAAGAGACGAGTTCCTAAGCTCGGCTAGGGAAACGACTCGGCAGCTCGGCCACAAACGAAACAGAATACGCAAGGAAAAGAATACTGAGGGCGCCGAGTTCAAATACTTAGACAAATTTTGACAAAAATAAATTGTTTATTCATTGAAAGCCGACTGATCGGCACGGTTACAAAAAGAGGCAGCTCGGCCCCACACATAAAAAAAAAAAAAAAAAAAAAAATTTACATCTCCGCCTCCTCGGCGTAGGACTTGGAAGCAGCCTCGGAGGCGTCCGCGGTGTTGGGCTCGGCGGCAGGGTCTTGAGGTCCGGCTACCGGAGGGGACGACATCGGTGACGAGTGCCTCAGGTGAGCATGGGTGACCTTGGCCCCCTCCTCATCTCCCATCTCCCCTGCCAAAAGTAGTCGCATCGTCGTCAAAGCGGGAGAGATTGAGATCGGGATACGCGGCATTGATCTCGGCCAAAGCTCACTCGGCCGACTTCAAAACCATCGGCGAAGGGAGGCTTCACGATCTCGTGGCGGATATTGGCGTACTCCTCCGAGTGGAGATAGTCGCTGTCGCCGCGCTACGAGCCATGGCTAGATCTTCCTTGGCCTTCTCCTTCACCTCGGCCCGAGCCCGGCAGAGCCGGACCCTCTCTCTGTCATGCGGCCACCTCGGCCGAGAGCTCTCCACTCGGCCTCGGCGCGGTGAGCTTCTCTTGGGTCTCCGGCGCCTACGAGCGGCATCACTGGGCATCTGATAAGCCTTCTTGCCTTTGGACGTCCAAGAAATAGTTCTCGGTCGGGAGCCGCTCAAGCGGAGCATGGTCTCCCTTTGCTTTGGCGAACCCCTACAAAAAAGCATGAGAACAAAGAATCGGGATAAACTACACATATCAGATCATAGGCAAGAGCCCGACAAGGAAACTTACCATATTGAAGTCTTGAAATAGGGTGGAGAGGGAGCTCGAGGTCGGACGGCGCCTCCAGCTTCTCCTTGTCGGTGAGGCAGATGGCATCCAGCCACTCTTTGGCGTGAGCGGCCGAGCGTCAAGGCCGAGTCCCGGGAAGAGCGCCGAGTCGGCCTCACGGGGCGTTGTTGGCGAAGCCCTCCCGGGACGTATCGGGAGATGTTGGTGGGGAGGCCACGGGCGGAGAAGTCCGCCACTTGTCGGAGTTAGCCGAGAGCTTTTGGCGTTTAATGTCTCTCGGCGGGCTCCTCTCGCCTTTCGGCCTTTCCCCTTCCTCGGAGACACGGCTGACCCGTGTTCTTCTCGGCCTCCGGAAGCCGACCACCGCATCCGAGGGTCTGGCATCACCCCTTTCCCTTGGAGG
>NW_025318103.1:0-15126 GCF_018873765.1 Telopea speciosissima
CTTTTCCACCCAATTCCACCTTATCCGATTTAAGAGATATAGCTAACGGCTTAGGTGACACGTCCTCAACCTCCAAATCTGCTCCGTCATTCAACCTATCATCCAATAACGTAGTACAAGAGCCAGAATCCACCCTTAAATCATTCGGGCCATAGCCATTGTCTGTAATGAGCCAGCGTATTCAATAGAATGATCAGCTCATTAGTGATACCCTTAGCAGTGAGTTGATATCAGATTCTGTTTCTACCGATGAAGATGTTGATACTGCTATTCCAAATGGACAAGGTGGACATCTTCAGCCAGCTCAGCAAATAAGAAGAAGTACCAGATCAAGAAGAGAGCCGAACTGGACAAGAGATTACAATATGGCTTAGCAAGTTAGTGTTGGACAAGTGTGTGTCCATCAAACCCGGTTCGGTCCGGTTCAACCTGGTTCACCTTTGTATTGAACATTTATACATTTTAGTTTAATATTGTCACATGCGATATAAAATTTTTGAGCATTATGTGTCCGTACGTTATACTTAAAATGGTAGTCACGACTAGGGTTTGGGCTGGGCACCCTTATCATATGGTCGTCGCATTGGGTATGCCTAGACATGTGATGTCAGGGTACGAATGCAAGTGCTCACATGTTTGATGTGTGCATTGGCGAAGAATCTACTTTGTCGATTCCCTCATGTATTACTGCCAGATGTAGGAAGGGATAGACATGTGTCATCGACACCCTGTACCTGAGGGAACTCTGTCACTGCAAAGTGTGATCGCATTCTTTGGTTCATCAATGACTGAGACTCAAGCGAGTCAAAGCCGGTGTTCTGGGAATGCCTGAACACTTTATGAGTGAAGGAGTTATCCAACACGGTCACCACTGCTCGATTGGGGAACACCAAGATAGAGACTGTCTGTGCATAGTCGGATCAGAATCTGGATCCAGTACCGTTTTGGAAATGGTTTTGCAAAATTTATTTTACATAAAATGATACATTATTTATAGTTATTTCAAATAAAATGTTTTATCGAGTTTTGCGGGACCCGATCGGATGCACAGATGCTCTTATATGGACATGTACTATGGATTGGGGTTTGGCAGTACATGTGTACATGCCCTAGATTCCATAATGATGGTGTTGATTAGTGGGGGGGTTGTATATGATAAATTGTTATCATCATATAGGGAGTTATTTGGAATTTACTAATTTAATTGGCTCTTTATTTAATTAATGGATTTGGTGCTAATTGTAATTATCCATTAATAATTAAATAAAGAATCTAATTAATACTTTCCCTATTAGATTCTGCTTCTTCACCTGTGTAGCACTTTGAGTTTAAACAGAACTGCCAGACTGAGAGAGAGAGAGTCAGACTCTCACTAGGGCTCTATTAAATCTATCTAGGATTTAATTAAACCCTATTATTATAAATAGGGGACCAAAAATACGTAGAAGAAAAGCTCTCCACGTTTTTGGAGCAGACACTCTCTCTCCTACGTTTTTGGTTTCTCTCTCTCCCTCTTGTGATCTCTCTTCTTCTTCTTGCTTCTCTCACCTGTGTTTGAGAGTTAGGGTTTGTGAAACCCTAGATCTGTCTTGAGGAGTTTGAGGGCATCTGGGATTGGCGTGTAGAACCTTGGTAGCACCATTGGAGGTTCAGATCCGTTTGCTTGGAGCGCTCATTGGAGGAAGAACCACTGTCTATTGGAGGAGCAACACTTGAGGCTCACCAGGTTAGCAGTTCTTTATTAATTCCTTTTGTTCATTGATTATTAATATTTATGGGATGCGAAAGAAACTCGAATCGATTATTTTCCGCTGCGCATTCAAGTATGGGATGGATCCCTCTTGCCATGTGATGGACTAGAGACTAGTTTCTCCGTCCCTATTGTGATAATTAATTTTATGGAATGCAATAGGGAAGGAGAAACCCTAATAGGGATGCACCAGGGTTCCCATGGGCGACCATGGGAAACCCAAAAATTAAAATGGGGCACCCATGGGACACCATGGGCTAACCCAGGGCGTGCAAAACCCTAAAGATAAATATCTTGGTCTCCCTAGGGAACCATGGTTTGATCCCTGGACCGTTGTTTGGCCAACAGTGTGGTATCAAAGCCACCTTTCCCACCCATGAATATTAGATAATTAATGGTTAATATGATTATCATTAGTGGGATGCAAGTTGGAACATGGGTGGTTAGGATATGGTTGTTGTAACAACCTTCCCATGTGCACATGGGTAGTTACAAGGTTGTTAGTGTAACAACCTACCCATGTGATGATGGATTTGGTGTGTCTTGTTTATTCCAATTATTGAAGCATGTATCCAATTAGGTTGTGATTACTAATTTTTATTTTAAAATTTTTTAGTCATGTTCTATATTTGGGGGGGGAGCGCATGCTGCCAAGCCTCTGTGCACGCCCTTCCCCATGAACCTACTCTTGTGCGCATCCCCTTGTGGGCTGCTGCCTGCGGGCTGCGGGCCTGCAGGCTGCTGTCCGTGGGCTTTAGCCTATGGGCAGCAGGCCTGCGGCCTACAGCCCAGGGCTTCTGTCCGTGGGCCCTGTGCCTATGGGCTATGCAGGGAGTGCCTGCAGCCTGCGCAAGTGGGCTGCATGCACCCCCCTTGTTTTCCCTCCAATTTAAAAAATAAAAAAAATAAAAAAATAAAAAAAAATAAAAAAACAGATTTTTCAAAACAGAATTTTATTATTTTGTTTTGTTTTTAGAGGATGATGATGGGTGAAGAGATTCCCTCTTTACCCACTTGCAATTAAAATGCGATTTTAATTTTATGGGCTTGATACATGATATCACATGCGATGTGGTGGTTCAATAATTGAAGGAATCCATGTTTTAATTTTTGGTTCACTTGCTTTAATGCCCATGCATGAAATTATATTATGATGTGATTATGGGAATGGCATTCTAATAAATGGATGGATTGTTTATATATGTGATACATGGGGTTATGGGTGGATGTGATGCTTTTCTCTCTTTCTCTCTCTCCCCCTTTCTTTTTTATAAACAAATGTACTCCACCCCATAGGCAACCCAAATGGTGGGTTGGTTTCTCCATGCGGGGTTTCTTTATTATTATGGAAAGGAAAGTGTATATAATTTTTTCGAGGTTTCCATTGTAATTTTAGAGGAGTTAGGACTCCCAGGGCATGTAGATGGTGATTCACATGTGGTGCTCAAAGCTTATGGAGATGCAAGTCACCTACTTTGAAGACGTGATCGGGCAGAGGAGATGATCGAGGCGTGGCATCCATGGCATGATAAATGCACCCAAAGTTATTAGTTTTATTGTTATTGGGAGGGTTCTTTAATTGCTTCTGATAAAAATGCCGACATCCCATAATCACTTTTAATTAATGTTGATTAATTATGTTGTTTAAATCTATCCATGTATGTGAGAGTTAATTAATCCCTCTTTATTCACAATACATGTATGATATGGACTAGTCTTAATCGATAGACATGTCCATGGCCTCCTATTGAAGATAAATGTAGAAAATGTGTGACATGACCCCGCATAAGCCGACAGGACATTGCCAGGACCTCTGTCACGCATTTAGCTATATTTACCTCCATCTAGATACGTTAGGGTATGGATAGTGAGAGGGCACTGCGACAATGGGCCATCTTTCATGATTCCATGATTCTAACTAATGCAATAGGTAAATACATGACTTGGGTGTAGGTCAGCCGACAGGATCTGGACATGACACCCAGGTGGCCGAAAATATTGGAAGCCCATAAGGCGGACAGCTTAGTTCACACTACCATGGTGTGTATAATGACTCCCGACAGGGTAAGTTATGCATGCAAGGGTTGTAGGTATCCAATTCATCTTTTGGGTTATGAGGGAAACCCAAATCATGAAAGACCATTGATATGTGTGTGCTCAATTTATTATTTTCAATGGTCATTAATTAGCATGTGGTTATTTACTTGTGCATGTGTAGATTAATATACGATGGCTGCCGTTAATTCCAACCTGTTAACACTCATTAGCGAATACAAACTTAATGGTACAAACTATGTCGATTGGTACCAGAGCATTAAGTTGCTCCTGAGTGCTGAAGGACTGTACACAGTTCTAGATGAACAAGTTCCTCCTCAACCCGACCCAAACGATTTTGAGGCAAATGAAGAGATGCAAGGGTTCCTCATAAGGGATTCCAAGGCATCACTCTATATCCTAGGATCGTTGCAAAATCAGTTGTAGACTCAGTCAAGGATATACGCACTGCTGGGGGTAAAATGGATAAGCTTGCTGAATTGTTCAATAGGCAGTTGACACACGCACATTCTGATGCGGTGAGTCAAATTCATAACTCTAAGATGTCTCAGGGGACTCCAGTGATGGATCATGTAATGAAAATGATCAATCTGTTTGAAAAACTGGAATCCATGGGGACTGATTTCAGCCTGCGATACAAGACTGATGTGATCTTAGTGTCACTCACTTCTGCCTACGCACCTTTTAGGATGTCCTACAAGATGTCCAAGAAGGAGATGGAGCTCACCGAGCTTGCTAATGCACTGGTAGAGGCTGAAGCGTCCTTGAAAAAGGACAAGGCTGAGGTCAATGCAACTGAGGTAAAGCCTTCTTCAAATGGGAAGAAGAAGAAAAAGGGAAGTAAGGGCAAGACCCTGAAAGCCAAGGGTGGGAAGTCTGGTAATAAAGGCAAAGGCAAGTGCTTCTATTGCAAGAAGGAGGGTCACTGGAAAAGAAATTGTCGTGCTTACCTGGCAACTTTGAAAGACAAGAAGCCGGATGAAACAGAGGCTGCTAAAGAAGGTACATGTGATGTTCACATTCTTTATGAGTCTAATCTGTCTTTTGAACCGACCAATTCTTGGTTGGTGGATAGTGGATCCACTGTTCACATTTGCAATGATTTGCAGGGGTTCAAGGAGACAAGGAACCTGGAAAGAAATGAAGTGCGTCTTCGGATGGGCACTGGAGCTGAGACCATGGCGTTGGCTGTGGAAACTTTTATTTTAAATTTTAGTTCTGCTAGTTTAGTTTTAAAGGATTGCTATTATGTACCCTCTTTCAAGAGGAAGATAATTTCAGTTTCAAAACTTGTTTTGGACGGATATAGTTTTTCCTTTAATTCTAAATTGATTATTCGTTTTAATAATTCCTTTGTGGCATCCGGATATATGCAAAGTGGTTTGTATTTTCTAGATTGCCCTATTAGAACGAATGTTGTTTCAAATGTTGATTTGAAACGGTAAGCAGCTCCAGTGAACTCAACATATCTGTGGCATCTAAGATTGGGTCACATTAATGTGGACCGAATCAGTAGATTGGTGAGGGATGGGCCCTTAAGGAGTCTGAGGGTGGAACCATTCCCCACCTGTGAGTCATGCCTTCAGGGCAAAATGACCAAGAAATCCTTTAGCAATAAAGGTGCTAGAGCCACAAATCTGTTGGAGTTGATACACACTAACGTGTGTGGACCCATAAACATACAAGCAAGATATGGGTATGAGTACTTTATCACGTTCACCGATGATTACTCTAGATATGGTTACATATACTTGATGCGTAGGAAATTGAAAGCCTTTGAAAAATTCAAAGAATTCCAAGCCGAGGTCGAAAGACAGCTCGATAAAAGCGTTAAGTCCTTACGATCAAATCGTGGAAGGGAGTATCTATCGGATGAGTTTAAAGAACATCTCATATCCCAAGGGATAGTTAGTCAGCTAACTAATCCAGGCACACCACAACAAAATGGTGTATCCGAACGACACAATCGAACCCTATTGGATATGGTCAGGACGATGCTCACTTATAGTGAGCTGCCTCTTTCTTTCTGGGGGTATGCTTTAGAGACGGCGATTTCTTGAATCGAGTTCCATCTAAGTCTGTAGCCAAGACACCCTTTGAGTTGTGGAAAGGGCGAAAGCCCAGTATTCAACACCTTAGGGTATGGGATTGCATAGCACAAGTGCGAAAGCAACAGACAGACAAGTTAGAATCCAGGACTTCGAGATGCTATTTCTTAGGCTACCCCAAAGGCACGATAGGCTATTATTTCTATGACCCAGTTGAGCAAAAGGTCATTGTAAGTAAACATGTCACATTTTTTGAGGAAGAAATGATGACCCAGAGGTCCAATTCAGTAGTCATAAAAGAGCTATCAGATGGCTCAGAAACGTCACTTCCAGAAGTGAGACCAACTGACATACCAGCTGAAATACCAACACCTGAGGAACCTCGACGCAGTGGGAGGACTATTAGACCACCCACCAGGCTAACTCTTCTAACCGAAGAGGAAACATTGGAAGAGTTCCACATGGTATCGGTTGAATAGGATGATGATCCGATGACATACTCTGAGGCTCTAAAGGATGTTGATGCCATTAGGTGGCTGGAAACAATGCGCTCTGAAATCGATTTGATGCATTCCAACAAGGTCTGGACTCTAGTCGATCCACCACTTGGCGTCAAGCCGATTGGATGTAAATGGATCTTCAAGAGGAAGAAGGGCGCAGATGGAAAGGTCGAGAGATTCAAAGCGAGACTGGTGGCAAAGGGTTATACCCAGAAAGAGGGTATAGACTATGAGGAAACCTTTTCACCAGTAGCGATGATGAAATCCATCAGGATTTTATTGGCTATCGCAGCACACTTTGATTATGAGATCTGGCAGATGGATGTGCAGACTGCATTTCTAAATGGGTTCCTTCAAGAGGAAATCTACATGGAACAGCCAAAGGGGTTCTCTTCCTTAGAGGAAGAAAGAAAGGTGTGCAAATTACAGAGGTCCAATTATGGGCTGAAGCAGGCTTCCAGGACCTGGAACATCAGGTTTGATCAATCAATCAAATCATTTGGTTTTGATCAAAACATGGATGAACCATGCATTTACAAGAAGATCAGTGGGAGGGCAGTATGTTTTCTTGTTTTATACGTAGATGACATATTGCTAATTGGTAACGATGTAGGATTCCTTTCATCAGTAAAACAGTGGTTATCCACAACGTTTTCGATGAAAGACCTTGGTGAAGCTAGCTATATCCTTGGGAGCAAACTCGTAAGAGATCGCCAGAAAATGATGCTAGGCTTGTCATAGGCTACCTATATAGACAAAGTTCTGGCCAGATTTAGTATGGAGAACTCCAAGAGGAGAAATGTTCCCTTCAGACATGGAGTCAGTCTTTCCGGATCTCGATGTCCTCGGTCTCGAGACGGACATTGAAGAGATGAAGAGGATTCCCTATGCCTCAGCGTAGGGAAGTCTAATGTACGCTATATTGCGCACGAGGCGGACGTCGCTATGCAGTAGGTATTGTGAGTCATTACGAGTTTAATGAGTGGAGGTGCCATTGTATAGAGGAGTACAAAATAGAAATCTATAGCCGATCCCTATTTTTATGAACACCTTGCATCATGTGATGCGGCTAATAAGGTGTTTGGGTTAGGAAGTTCTTAACATTTCTGGAGTAGTCCCTGATCTTGTCAAGGGCCATATTCCCCTGTTATGTGACAACGGAGGGGCCATTGCACCAGCTAAGGAGTCTAGGGCTCATCAGAGGAACAAGCACATGCAGTGGAAGTATCACCTCATCAGAGAGATTATCCAGTAGAGTGACATGAGTATCTCCAAAGTGGACACAACTGAAAATGTGTCTGATGCCATGACAAAGGGTTTGTCACCAGGAGTGTTTGAGAAACACATGGAGGGCATGGGTTTAAAATATATGGGGAATTGGCTTTGATGTACAAGTGGGAGATTGTTGGACAAGTGTGTGTCCATCAAACCCGGTTCGGTCCTGTTCAACCTGGTTCACCTTTGTATTGAACATTTATACATTTTAGTTTAATATTGTCACATGCGATATAAAATTTTTGAGCATTATGTGTCCGTAAGTTATACTTAAAAGGGTAGTCACGACTAGGGTTTGGGTTGGGCACCCTTATCATATGGTCGTCGCATTGGGTATGCCTAGACATGTGATGTTAGGGTACGAATGCAAGTGTTCACATGTTTGATGTATGCATTGGCGAAGAATCTACTTTGTCGATTCCCTCATGTATTACTGCCAGATGTAGGAAGGGATAGACATGTGTCACCGACATCCTGTACCTGAGGGAACCCTATCACTGCAAAGTGTGATCGCATTCTTTTGTTCATCAATGACTGAGACTCAAGCGAGTCAAAGCCGGTGTTCTGGGAATGCATGAACACTTTGTGAGTGAAGGAGTTATCCAACACGGTCACCACTGTCCGATCGGGGAACACCAAGATAGAGACTGTCTATGCATGGTCGGATCAGAATCTGGATCCAGTACCGTTTTGGAAATGGTTTTGCAAAATTTATTTTACATAAAATGATACATTATTTATAGTTATTTCAAATAAAGTGTTTTATCGAGTTTTACGGGACCCGATCGGATGCACAGACGCTCTTATATGGACATGTACTATGGATTGGGGTTTGGCAGTACATGTGTACATGCCCTAGATTCCATAATGATGGTGTTGATTAGTGGGGGGGGTTGTATATGATAAATTGTTATCATATAGGGAGTTATTTGGAATTTGCTAATTTAATTGGCTCTTTATTTAATTAATGGATTTGGTGCTAATTGTAATTATCCATTAATAATTAAATAAAGAATCTAATTAATACTTTCCCTATTAGATTCTGCTTCTTCACCTGTGTAGCACTTTGAGTTTAAACAGAACTGCCAGACTGAGAGAGAGAGAGAGTCAGACTCTCACTAGGGCTCTATTAAATCTATCTAGGATTTAATTAAACCCTATTATTATAAATAGGGGACAAAAAATACGCAGAAGAAAAGCTCTCCACGTTTTTGGAGCAGACACTCTCTCTCCTACGTTTTTGGTTTCTCTCTCTCCCTCTTGTGATCTCTCTTCTTCTTCTTGCTTCTCTTACCTGTGTTTGAGAGTTAGGGTTTGTGAAACCCTAGATCTGTGCTGAGGAGTTTGAGGGCATCTGGGATTGGCGTGTAGAACCTTGGTAGCACCATTGGAGGTTCAGATCTGTTTGCTTGGAGCGCTCAGTGGAGGAAGAACCACTGTCTATTGGAGGAGCAACACTTGAGGCTCACCAGGTTAGCAGTTCTTTATTAATTCCTTCTGTTCATTGATTATTAATATTTATGGGATGCGAAAGAAACTCGAATCGATTATTTTCCGCTGCGCATTCGAGTATGGGGTGGATCCCTCTTGCCATGTGATTTACTAGAGACGAGTTTCTCCGTCCCTATTGTGATAATTAATTTTATGGAATGCAATAGGGAAGGAGAAACCCTAATAGGGATGCACCAGGGTTCCCATGGGCGACCATGGGAAACCCTAAAATTAAAATGGGGCACCCATGGGACACCATGGGCTAACCCAGGGCGTGCAAAACCCTAAAGATAAATATCTTGGTCTCCCTAGGGAACCATGGTTTGATCCCTGGACCGTTGTTTAGCCAACAGTTAGTGGGTTCCAGCTGGGATTGTTAGTGAGTTAGTGGGTGGGATATTGTTAGAAAAGTTTCTACAATTCTTGATTGTTAGTAGTGAGTCATAAATAGGGAAATTGTATTCAATGAAAGGAGGAAAATGAATAAAAATTCTATTCTCTTCCTTCTTCTTCCCAGGAATTACTGAAACTCGAATTCAGAATTCACCCTTCTTTTTGTACTTCATTACATTGTCCTCCGTCAGATCCTCCAGCAATGCAAACGCATTGGAGTAAATAGTTTCCTTTTCTATAATCTTCTCTCCCAGCTTCCTATTAACAACTTTAACAGATCTGGACTCTTTTCTCACCGAGCTGGACTCTCCTATCCCATGAAACTTGGGAGGAACTAATGAGTCAGAATTCAACTACGATCCGTCTCTTCCAACCTGCCCAGCATCTCCATTAACTCCGGCCATTATTGTTGGACAAGTGTGTGTCCATCAAACCCGGTTCGATCCGGTTCAACCCGGTTCACCTTTGTATTGAACATTTATACATTTTAGTTTAATATTGTCACATGCGATATAAAATTTTTGAGCATTATGTGTCCGTAAGTTATACTTAAAATGGAAGTCACGACTAGGGTTTGGGCTGGGCACCCTTATCATATGGTCGTCGCATTGGGTATGCCTAGACATGTGATGTCAGGGTACGAATGCGAGTACTCACATGTTTGATGTGTGCATTGGCGAAGAATCTACTTTGTCGATTCCCTCATGTATTACTGCAAGATGTAGGAAGGGATAGACATGTGTCACTGACACCTGTACCGAGGGAACTCACATCTGCAAAGTGTGATCGCATTCTTTGGTTCATCAATGACCGAGACTCAAGCGAGTCAAAGCCGGTGTTCGGGAATGCGTGAACACTTTGTGAGTGAAGGAGTTATCCAACACGGTCACCACTGCCCGATTGGGGAACACCAAGATAGAGATTGTTCGTGCATGGTCGGATCGAACGGATCCGATCCGTTTTGGAAATGGTTTTGCAAAATTTATTTTACATAAAATGATACATTATTTATAGTATTTCAAATAAAGTGTTTTATCGAGTTTTGCGGGACCCGATCGGATGCACAGACACTCTTATATGGACATGTACTATGGATTGGGGTTTGGCAGTACATGTGTACATGCCCTAGATTCCATAATGATGGTGTTGATTAGTGGGGGGTTGTATATGATAAATTGTTATCATATAGGGAGTTATTTGGAATTTGCTAATTTAATTGGCTCTTTATTTAATTAATGGATTTGGTGCTAATTGTAATTATCCATTAATAATTAAATAAATAATCTAATTAATACTTTCCCTATTAGATTCTGCTTCTTCACCTGTGTAGCACTTTGAGTTTAAACAGAACTGCCAGACTGAGAGAGAGAGAGTCAGACTCTCACTAGGGCTCTATTAAATCTATCTAGGATTTAATTAAACCTTATTATTATAAATAGGGGACCAAAAATACGCAGAAGAGGAGCTCTCCATATTTTTGAAGCAAACACTCTCTCTCCTACGTTTTTGGTTTCTCTCTCTCCCTCTTGTGATCTCTCTTCTTCTTCTTGCTTCTCTCACCTGTGTTTGAGAGTTAGGGTTTGTGAAACCCTAGATCTGTGCTGAGGAGTTTGAGGGCATCTGGGATTGGCGTATAGAACCTTGGTAGCACCATTGGAGGTTTAGATCTATTTACTTGGAGCGCTCATTGGAGGAAGAACCACTGTCTATTGGAGGAGCAACACTTGAGGCTCACCAGGTTACCAGTTCTTTATTAATTCCTTCTGTTCATTGATTATTAATATTTATGGGATGCGAAAGAAACTCGAATCGATTATTTTCCGCTGCGCATTCGAGTATGGGATGGATCCCTCTTGCCATGTGATGGACTTGAGACGAGTTTCTCAGTCCCTATTGTGATAATTAATTTTATGGAATGCAATAGGGAAGGAGAAACCCTAATAGGGATGCACCAGGGTTCCCATGGGCGACCATGGGAAAGCCTACAATTAAAATGGGGCACCCATGGGACACCATGGGCTAACCTAGGGCGTGCAAAACCCTAAAGATAAATATCTTGGTCTCCCTAGGGAACCATGGTTTGATCCCTGGACCGTTGTTTAGCCAACAATTATACCTTCAGTAATTCCGGCGCCAGCCCCCCCCTCCCATCTCCACCAGCATCTCCCTTCACCTGCCACTCCTTCCTGGGCCGAGAATTCTTCTACACCTGAATATTGCTTCCAAACTTGCATGTATCCATGAGATGACCAAACACTTTACAGTGCTTGCAACGTGGAGGCTTCCAATCATAAACAACCCTTTAGTAAAAAGCAAATCCATTATCTCCATAGACTGGAACAAATAAAGGAAGATCCTTCTCGGCCGAGACTTCAACACATAGACGAGCATAAGACAACCTCTCCATGGTTCTCATCATTTTATCAGTAACAATAGGCTGTCCAATAACACTCCCAATCGAGCTCAAAACTTGAGAGGACCAATAATGAAACGGAAGATTGGGAAGAGAGATCTAAACCGGGACTGAACACAAATCAACCCTTTCCAAGCACACATTCGGACTCCAAGGACGAAGAATCATAGGCCTGCGCTGCACATACCAAGGGCCCCCTTCAAGTACTTTAATCTTATCCTCCTCAAGACTAAATCGAAAAATAAAAAATCCACTATCCCGCAAATTAACATCAATATGGCCTGTAATTTTCCATTGTTTTAACAACATGTCTCGAGCAAAAGTAAAACTCGGCCTACCGCCAATAAAATGCCCCATAAGAGTGTTTCTCCATTTCTCAAGCCCCTCCTCAATTATTGAATCCAGCCATTTTGCAACCATAATTCCATCAATTTCCTCAGGTTCCACAAGCGACAACTTTAATCCATCCCCCATTAATGAAGAAGATGAAGTGGAAAATAGGGCAGACCATGGCACCCCTCCTTTCTTTAAAAAAACCCCACTTGCCGAACTCTCCCCTTACTGCCCCGAACTTCCAATAGCATTAGCCCTCTTTAAACCACCACTAACCAGCCCTTCCCCTAAGCCTCCAACACCACCAGCCGCACCACCAATAGCAAGCCATTCTCCATTCTCTGAACCACCACGCATTACCTCTCCACCACCCCCTCCATTCGATCCTTCCTTAACCCCCCCCTCTTCCCTCCCAACCAAGCAGAGAAGAGTAGCAATGCCATACGCCAGAGCTCCGGCCATGACTAAGATCAACTTCCAAACCCCCTCCCTCTCAAAATCTCCAGAGCCTCTCCCTCCTCTCAGAATTTTTTTTTTTTCGAATCGATGCCTCTCGAATCAATATCTTTTTCGACATATATTCATTTTCGGTCTAAACCAGACCGGGTGGGTCGTTTGGGGATATTTGGGGGCATTTCTATACTTTTTTAGGTTTTGGATTTACTAAAAAGTGTCCTTATCTCTTATTAGACGTGTAATGCGAAGTTGAGGGTCGTGACCTTCGAATCAATTCCCAATTCAATATATGTTCATTTTTTGTTTAAACCAGACCAGGTGGGTCGTTTCGGGTTATTTGGGGGCATTTCTATACTTTTTTGAGTTTAGGATTTTCTAAAAAGTGTCATTTTCTCTTATTAGACGTGTGGATGCGATGTTGAAGGTCGTGACCTTCGAATCGATACCCATTTCGACATATGTTCAATTTTGGTTTAAACCAGACCGCGTGGGTCGTTTGGTGATATTTGGGGGCAATTGTATACTTTTTTGCATTTGGGATTTTCTAAAAAGAGTCCTTATCTCTTATTAGACGTGTGGATGAGATGTTGAGGGTCGTGACCTTCGAATCGATACCTATTTCGACATATGTTCATTTTCGGTTTAAACCAGACTGGGTGGGTCGTTTGGGGTTATTTGGGGGCACTTCTGTCCTTTTTTTGGTTTGCAATTTTCTAAAAAGTATCCTTATCGCTTATTAGATGTGTGGATGCGATGTTGAGGGTTGTGACCTTCGAATCGATACCTATTTCGACATAAGTTCATTTTCGGTCTAAACAAGACTGGGTGGGTTGTTTGGGGTTATTTGGGGACATTTGTGTACTATTTTGGGTTTGGGATTTTTGGAAAAGTGTCCTTATCCCTTATTAGACGTGTGGATGCGATGTTGATGGTCGTGACCTTCGAATCGATACCCAATTCGACTAATGTCCATTTTTGGATTAAACCAGACCGAGTGGGTCGTATAGGGTTATTTGGGGGCATTTCTGTACTTTTTTGCGTTTGAGATTTTCAGAAAAATGTCCTTATCTCTTATCAGATGTGTGGATGCGATGTTGAAGGTCGTGACCTTCGAATTGTTACCTATTTCGACATATGTTCATTTTCGATTTAAACCAAACCAGGTGGGTCGTTAGTGTTATTTTGGGGGATTTTTGTACTTTTTTGGGTTTGGGATTTTCTAAAATGTGTCCTTATCTCTTATTATATGTGTGGATGCGATGTTGAAGGTCGGGACCTTCGAATCGATAGAGATTTTGACATATGTTCATTTTCGGGTTAAAATAGACTGGGTGGGTCGTTTGGGGTTATTTGGGGGCATTTCTGTACTTTTTTACGGTTGGGATTTTCTAAAAAGTGCCCTTATCTCTTATTAGACGTGTGGATGCGATGTTGAGGATTGTGACCTTCGAATCGATACCCATTTCGACATATGTTCATTTTCGATTTAAACCAGACCGGGTGGGTCGTTTGGAGTTATTTGGAGACATTTCTATACTTTTTTGGGTTTGGGATTTTCTAAAAAGTATCCTTATCTCTTATTAGACGTGTGGATGCGATGTTGAGGGTTGTGACCTTTGAATCGATACCTATTTCAACATATGTTGATTTTCGGTTTAAACTAGACCGGGTGGGTCGTTTGGGGTTCATTTGGGGGCATTTCTATACTATATTGGGTTCGTGATTTTCTAAAAAGTGTCCATATCTCTTATTAGAGGTGTGGATGCGTTGGTGAGGATCGTGATCTTCGAATTGATACAAATTTCGACATATGTGCATTTTCTCAAACCAGACCGGGTGGGTCGTTTGGAGTTATTTGGGCGCATATCTGTACTTTTTTGGGTTTGCGATATTCTAAAAAGTGTCCTTATCTATTATTAGACTTGTGGATGCGACGTTGAGGGTTGTGACCTTCGAATCGATACCCATTTCGACATATGTTCAATTTCAGTTTAAACCAGACCGCGTGGGTCGTTTGGTCTTATTTGGGGGCAATTCTGTACTTTTTTGTGTTTGGGATTTACTAAAAAGAGTCATTATCCCTTATTAGACGTGTGGATACGATGTTGAGGGTTTTGACCTTTGAATCGATACCATTTTTGACATATGTTCATTTTCGGTTTAAACCAGATCGGGTGGGTCGTTTGGGGTTATTTGGGGGAATTTCTGTACTTTCTTGGGTTTAGGATTTTCTAAAAGGTGTCCTTATCACTTATTAGACGTGTGGATACGATGTTGAGGGTTGTGACCTTCGCATCGATACCCATTTCGACATATGTTCATTTTCGGTTTGAAGCAGACCGGGCTGGTCGTTTGGGGTTATTTGGGGGCATCTCAGTACTTTTTTACGTTTGGGATTTTCTAAAAAAGTTC
>NW_025318104.1:0-15072 GCF_018873765.1 Telopea speciosissima
TGAGGCCTATATAAACATCACATGCTCCACGTTTCCTGAAGGACAGAATGGGTATTTTATTTATTCTTGAAGGAATCCTAGTCATCACCCTTACTCTCTCTCTCCTCCAACTTCTCAAGGGTACTTCTGAAATTCTACTTGGGATAGATTTAGTTTGAAAGATATTCTCTCACCTATGGAAAGTTGAAAAGTCAAAGCATCTTTGATTTTATTGCTTGGAGAAGATATCTACAAAAAAAAGGAAGCACTTGTTGTAATTGGAAGTTTACTTTTCTAGAAATAGAAGTTCTATGTAAACAATTTTCTCTTCTTCTTCTTTCTATTTTTTTTCTTTTTTCTTAGGATTCAAGGCATTGTAAAAGAGGAAGGAGAAGAGAATATTCTCTTTTCTTAGGGAATATTTCTCCTACACTTCCCTCTTCTCTTTTCTCTTCTCTTCCCCCTATAAATACCCCTTGCCCTTTGGGTTGTAAGAAGTTAGTTTTTTAGTTCAGTTTTTAGTTAGTTTCTAGTTCAATTTTAATTCAGTTTTTAGTGTAATTTTTAGTTCATTCACTTAGTAGAATTTCTTTTCTTCTCCTCCTTCTAAGTTGTGATTTTTGGCTTTTCTAAGTTCTAGTTTGCTTTTTGATTTTCATTTAATGGTTGTAATAGGTTTAGTTTATGCTTTAATTTCAATTTAAATCTTCAATTGGGTTGTAATTTCTTAATTCTAGTTTAGGTTTTAAGCCTTCTAGTCTAAGTTCTTAAGTTGATGACAAGACTTGAAGATTTAGAAGAGGAGGTCATGGTAAGTTTATGCAAGTATTCAAGCTTTTCAATTACATTCATGCAAGCACATCCAGGTTTTACTATCTAAACTTTCAATCTCATTCTCCCTCTCCTCTGTCTCTCTCTATCTTTTTCTTCTTCTCCCTCTATTTCTTTTTTTTTTTTTATATGGTTGTGGTATGTGGATGCACTTTTATTCCCTTATTTCTTTTTATGTGATTATGAAAGTGGCTGCATTTTTGTTATTCCTTCCAATTTACGTTAGTTTGATAGGTTAGATGTTCATGTGTTAGGACGCCAATTTAATCCCTTAATTTTGTTAGATGCTTATGAGTTAGGATGCATGAATTTTCATTAGTTTAATTAGTTTAATTAGTTTAATTTAACACTTTAATTTGGTTCACTTTGCATTACTTTTAAGTTAGTTAAATAGAGTGGTGTATATCTCCTCGTGTTCGACCCGTAGCTACGATTGACCCGTACGCTTGTGGTAATTTTTAAACTCAAACAGTCACGACCTTCAACATCGCGTCCACACGTCTAATAAAAGATAATGACACTTTTTAGAAAATCCCAACCCAAAAAAGTATAGAAATGCCCCCAAATAATCCCAAACGACCCACCCGATCTGGTTTAAATAGAAAATAAACATATACTGAAATAGGTATCGATTCGAAGGTCACTACCCCCAATATTGCATCCACACGTCTAATAAGAGATAAGGACACTTTTTAGAAAATACCAAACCCAAAAAAGTATAGAACATGCCCCCAAATAACCCCAAACAACCCCCCCGGTTTGGTTTAAACCAAAAATGAACATATGCCGAAATAGGTATCGATGCGAAGGTCACGACCCACAACATCGCATCCAGATGTATAATAAGGGATAAGGACACTTTTTAGAAAATACCAAACCCAAAAAAATATAAAAATGCCCCCACATAACCCCAAACGGCCTATCCAGTCTGGTTTAAACCGAAAATGACCATATGTCGAAATAATTATTGATTCGAAGGTCACGACCCTCAACATCGCATCCACCCATCTAATAAGGGATAAGGAGACTTTTTACAAAATCCCAAGCCCAAAATAGTCCACAAATGCCCCCAAATAACCCCAAATGACCTACCCAGTCTGGTTTAACCCGAAAATGAACAAATGCCGAAATAGGTATCGATACGAAGGTCACGACCCTCATCATCGCATCCACACGTCTAATAAGAGATAATGACACATTTTAGAAAATACCAAACCCAAAAAAGTACAGCAATGCCCCCAAATTACCCCAAACGACCCACCCGGTCTGGTCTAAACCGAAAATGAACATATGCCAAAATAGGTATCGATTTGAAAGTCACAACCCTCAACATTGCATCCACACGTCTAATAAGAGATAAGGACACTTTTTAGAGAGTCCCAAACCCCCAAAAAGTATAGAAATGCCCCCAAATAACCTCAAACGAACCACCCGGTTTGGTTTAAACAAAAAATGAACATAACCCGAAATAGGTATCGATTAGAAGGCCACGACCCACAACATCGTACGCACATGCCTAATAAGAGATAAGGACACTTTTTAGAAAATTCCAAACCCAAAAAAAGTACAGAAATGCCCCCACATAACCCCAAACGACCTATCCGGTCTGGTTTAAATCGAAAATGACTATATGTCAAAATAGGTATTGATTCGAAGGTCACGACCCTCAACATCGCATCCACACATCTAATAAGAGATAAGGACACTTTTTAGAGAATCCCAAACCCCAAAAAGAATAGAAATGCCCCCAAATAACCCCAAATGACCCACCCGGTCTGGTTTAAACCGAAAATGAACATATGCCGAAATAGGTAACAATTCGAAGGTACGACCCACAACATCGCATCCACATGTCTAATAAGAGATAAGGACACCTTTTAGAAAACACCAAATTAAAAAAAGTACAGAAATGCTTCCATATAACCCCAAACGATGTATCCGGTCTGGTTTAAACCTAAAATGACCATATGTCGAAATAGGTATTGATTCGAAGGTCATAACCCTCAACATCGCACCCACCGTCTAATAAGAGATAAGGACACTTTTTAGAAAAAACCAATCCCAAAAAAGTACAAAAATGCCCCAAAATATCCCCAAACGACCCGCCTGGTATGGTTTAAACCGAAATATAAAATATGTCGAAATAGGCATCGATTCGAAGGTCACTACCCTCAACATCGCATCCACACGTCTAATAAGAGATAAGGATACTTTTTAGAAAACACTAAACCCAAAAAAGTACAAAAATGCCCCCAAATAACCCCAAACGACACCCCCGGTTTGGTTTAAATCGAAAATGAATATATGCCGAAATAGGTACCGATTCAAAGGTCACAACCCACAACATCGCATCCAGATGTCTAATAAGAGATAAGGACATTTTTAAGAAATTACCAAACCAAAAAAAGTACAGAAATGCCCCCACATAACCCCAAACGACCCACCCGATCTGGTTTAAACCGAAAATGAACATAGGCCGAAATAGGTATTGATTTGAAGGTCACGACCCTCAACATCACATCCACATGTCTAATAAGAGATAATGACACTTTTTAGAAAAAACCAAACCCAAAAAAGTAAAAAAATGCCCCCAAATAACCCCAAACGACCCACCCGGTCTGGTTTAAACCAAAAATGAAAATATGTCGAATTAGGTATCGATTCGAAGGTCACGACCTTCATCATCGCATCAATACGTCTAATAAGGGATAAGGACACTTTTTAGAAAATCCCAACCCAAAAAAGTATAGAAATGCCCCCAAATAACCCCAAACGACCCACTCGGTCAGGTTTAAACAGAAAATGATTATACGTCAAAATAGGTATCGATTCGAAGGTCACTACCCCCAACATCGCATCCACTCATCTAATAAGTGATAAGGACACTTTTTAGAAAATACCAAACCAAAAAAAGTACAAAATATGCCCCCAAATAACCCCAAACGACCCCCCGGTTGGGTTTAAATCGAAAATGAACATATGCCGAAATAGGTATCGATTCGAAGGTCACGACCCACAACATCGCATCCAGATGTATAATAAGAGATAAGGACACTTTTTAGAAAATACCAAACCCAAAAAAGTACAGAAATGCCCCCACATAACCCCAAACGACCTATCTGGTCTGGTTTAAATCGAAAATGACCATATGTCAAAATAGGTATTGATTCGAAGGTCACGACCCTCAACATCGCATCCACCCGTCTAACAAGGGATAATGAGGCTTTTTAGAAAATCCCAAGCCCAAAATAGTTTGGAAATGCCCCCAAATAACCTCAAACGACCTACCCAGTCTGGTTTAACCCGAAAATGAACAAATGCCAAAATAGGTATCGATTCGAAGGTCACGACCCTCATCATCATATCCACACGTCTAATAAGAGATAAGGACACTTTTTAGAGAATCCCAAGCCCCAAAAAGTATAGAAATGCCCCCAAATAACCCCAAACGAACCACCCGATCTGGTTTAAACCGAAAATGAACATAAGCCAAAATAGGTATCGATTTGAAGGTCACGACCCACAACATCGCATGCACATGCCTAATAAGAGATAAGGACACTTTTTAGAAAATTCCAAACCAATAAAAGTACAAAAATGCCCCCACATAACCCCAAACGGCCTATCCGGTCTGGTTTAAATTGAAAATGACCATATGTCGAAATAGGTATCGATTCGAAGGTCATGACCCTCAACATCGCATCCACCTGTCTAATAAGAGATAAGGAGACATTTTAGAAAATCCCAAGCACAAAAAAGTCTAGAAATGCTCCCAAATAACCCCAAACGACCCACCCAGTCTGGTTTAACCCGAAAATGAACAAATGCCGAAATAGGAATCGATTCGAAGGTCACGACCTGTTGGACAAGTGTGTGTCCATCAAACCCGGTTCGGTCCGATTCAACCCGATTCACCTTTGTATTGAACATTTATACATTTTAGTTTAATATTGTCACATGCGATATAAACTTTTTGAGCATTATGTGTCTGTAAGTTATACTTAAAATGGTAGTCACGACTAGGGTTTGGGCTGGGCACCCTTATCATATGGTCGTCGCATTGGGTATGCCTAGACATGTGATATCAGGGTACGAATGCAAGTGCTCACATGTTTGATGTGTGCATTGGCGAAGAATCTACTTTGTCGATTCCCTCATGTATTACTGTCAGATGTAGGAAGGGATAGACATGAGTCACCAACACCCTGTACCTGAGGGAACCCTGTCACTGCAAAGTGTGATCGCATTCTTTGGTTCATCAATGACTGAGACTCAAGCGAGTCAAAGCCGGTGTTCTGGGAATGCGTGAACACTTTGTGAGTGAAGGAGTTATCCAACACGGTCACCACTACCCGATTGGGGAACACCAAGATAGAGATTGTCTGTGCATGGTCGGATCAGAATCTAGATCCAGTACCGTTTTGGAAATGGTTTTGCAAAATTTATTTTACATAAAATGATACATTATTTATAGTTATTTCAAATAAAGTGTTTTATCGAGTTTTACGGGACCCGATCGGATGCACAGACGCTCTTATATGGACATATACTATGGATTGGGGTTTGGCAGTACATGTGTACATGCCCTAGATTCCATAATGATGGTGTTGATTAGTGGGGGGGTTGTATATGATAAATTGTTATCATATAGGGAGTTATTTGGAATTTGCTAATTTAATTGGATCTTTATTTAATTAATGGATTTGGTGCTAATTATGATTAACATTAATAATTAAATAAAGAATCTAATTAATACTTTCCCTATTAGATTCTGTTTCTTCACCTGTGTAGCACTTTGAATTTAAACAGAACTGCCAGACTGAGAGAGAGAGAGTCAGACTCTCACTAGGGCTCTATTAAATCTATCTAGGATTTAATTAAACCCTATTATTATAAATAGGGGACCAAAAAAAATACAGAAGAGAAGATCTACATGTTTTTGGAGCAGACACTCTCTCTCCTATATTTTTGGTTTCTCTCTCTCCCTCTTGTGATCTCTCTTCTTCTTCTTGCTTCTCTCACCTGTGTTTGAGAGTTAGGGTTTATGAAACCCTAGATCTGTGCTGAGGAATTTGAGGGCATCTGGGACTGGCGTGTAGAACCTTGGTAGCACCATTGGAGGTTTAGATCTGTTTGCTTGGAGCGCTCGCTGGAGGAAGAACCACTGTCTATTGGAGGAGCAACACTTGAGGCTCACCAGGTTAGCAGTTCTTCATTAATTTCTTCAGTTTATTGATTATTAATATTTATGGGATGCGAAAGAAACTCGA
This sequence comes from Telopea speciosissima, assembly GCF_018873765.1. Classification (NCBI taxonomy): domain Eukaryota; kingdom Viridiplantae; phylum Streptophyta; class Magnoliopsida; order Proteales; family Proteaceae; genus Telopea; species Telopea speciosissima. Next base: position 6,081 of record NW_025318104.1, read on the forward strand.
ATCGACCTTTTCTGCTGCGCATTCGAGTTAGGGATGGATCCCCCTTGCCATATGATGGACTAGGGATGAGTTTCTTCGTCCCTACTGTGATAATAAATTTTATGGGACACATGAGGGAAGGAGAAACCCTAACAGGGATGCACCAGGGTTCCCATGGGCGACCATGGGAAACCCTAAAAATTAAAATGGGACACCCATGGGACACCATGGGCTAACCAAGGGCGTGTAAAATCCTAAGAATAAATATCTTGGTCTCCCTAGGGAACCATGGTTTGATCCCTGGACCGTTGTTTGGCCAACAGTGTGGTATCAGAGCCACCTTTCCCACACATGTAAATTAGATAATTAATAGTTTAATATAATTATCATGAGTGGGATGCAAGTTGGCACATGGGTGGTTAGAATATGGTTGTTGTAACAACCTTCCCATGTGCACATGGATAGTTACAAGGTTGTTAGTGTAACAACCTACCCATGTGATGATGGATTTGGCTTGTTTTATTTATTCCAATTATTGAAGCATGTATCCAATTAGGTTGTGATTACTAATTTTTAATTTTAAAATTTTTTAATCATATTCTATATGCGAGGGGGGGGAGCGCACGCTGCCAAGCCTCTGCGCACGCCCTCCCCCATGAACCTACCCTTGTGCGCATCCCCTTGCGGGCTGCTGCCTGCAGGCAGCAAGCTTGCGGGTTGCAGGCCTGCAGGCTGCTGTCCGTGGGCCTTGTGCCTATGGGTTGCACAGGGAGTGCCTGCAGCCTGCGCAAGTGGGTTGCATGCAACCCCCTTGTTTTCCCTCCAGTTTAACAATAAAAAAAAAAAAAAAAACAAAAAAACAGATTTTTCAAAATAGAATTTTATTATTTTGTTTTCTGGGAGGATGATGATGGGTGAAGAGATTCCATCTTTACCCACTTGCAATTAAAATACGATTTTAATTTTATGGGCTTGGATGCATGTTATCACATGCGATGTGGTGGTTCAATAACTAAAGAAATCCATGTTTTAATTTTTGGTTTACTTGCTTTAATGCCTATGCATGAAATTATATTATGATGTGATTATGGGAATGACATTCTAATAAATGGATGGATTGTTTATGTATGTGATACATGGGGTTATGGGTGGACGTGATGCTTCTCTCTCTTTATCTCTCTCCCCCTATTTTTTTTATAAACAAATGTACTCCACCCCATGGGCAACCCAAATGGTGGGTTGGTTTCTCCATGCGGGGTTTCTTTATTATTATGGAAAGGAAAGTGTATAGAACTTTTTCTAGGTTTTCATTATAATTTTAGAGGAGTTAGAACTCCCAGGGCATGTTGATGGTGATCCACATGTAGTGCTCAAAGCTTATGGAGATGCAAGTCACCTACTTTGAAGATGTAATCGGGCGAAGGAGATGATCGAGGCGTAGCATCCATGGCATGATAAATGCACCCAAAGTTATTAGTTTTATTTTTATTGGGAGGGTTCTTTAATTGCTTCTGATAAAAATGCCATCATCCCATAATCACTTTTAATTAATGTTGATTAATTATGTTGTTTAAATCTATCCATGTATGTGAGAGTTAATTAATCCCTCTTTATTCACAATACATGTATGATATGGACTAGTCTTAATCGGTAGACATGTCCATGGCCTTGTATTGAAGATAAATGTAGAAAGTGTGTGACATGACCCCGTATAAGCCAACAGGACATTGTCAGGACCTCTGTCACACATTTATCTATACTTACCTCTATCTAGATACGTTAGGATATGGATAGTGAGAGGGCACTGCGACAGTGGGCCATCTTTCATGATTCCATGATTCTAACTAATGCAATAGGTAAGTACATGACTTGGGTATATGTCAGCCGATAGGATCTGGACATGACACCCAGGTGGCCAAAAATATTGGAAGCCCATGAGGCGGACAACTTAGTCCACACTACCATGGCGTGTATAATGATTCCCGACAGGGTAAGTTATGCATGCAAGGGTTGTAGGTATCCAATTCATCTTTTGGGTTATGAGGGAAACCCAAATCATGAAAGATCATTGATGTGTGTGTGCTCAATTTATTATTTTTAATGGTCATTAATTAGCATGTGGTTATTTACTTGTGCATGTGTAGATTAATATACGATGGCTGCCGTTAATTCCAATCTGTTAACACTTATTAGCGAATACAAACTTAATGGTACAAACTATGTCGATTGGTATCGGAGCATTAAGTTGCTCCTGATTGCTGAAGGACTATACACAGTTCTAGATGAACAAGTTCCTCCTCAACCAGACCCGAACGATTTTGAGGCAAATGAAGAGATGCAAGAGTTCCTCATGAGGGATTCCAAGGCATCACTCTATATCCTAGGATCATTGGAAAAATCAGTTGTAGACTCAGTCAAGGATATACGTACTGCTGGGGGTAAAATGGATAAGCTTGCTGAATTGTTCAACAGGCAGTTGACACACGCACATACTGATGCGGTGAGTCAAATCCATAACTCCAAGATGTCCCAGGGGACTCCAGTGATGGATCATGTAATGAAAATGATCAATCTGTTTAAAAAATTGGAATCCATGGGGACTGATTTCAGCCTGCGATACAAGACTGATGTGATCTTAGCATCACTCACTTCTGCCTACGCACCTTTTAGGATGTCCTACAAGATGTCCGAGAAGGAGATGGAGCTCACCGAGCTTGCTAATGCACTGGTAGAGGCTGAAGCGTCCTTGAAAAAGGACAAGGCTGAGGTCAATGCAACTGAGGCAAAGCCTTCTTCAAATGGGAAGAAGAAGAAAAAGAGAAGTAAGGGCAAGACCTTGAAAGCCAAGGGTGGGAAGTCTGGCAATAAAGGCAAAGGCAAATGCTTCTATTGCAAGAAGGAGGGTCACTGGAAAAGAAACTGTCGTGCTTACCTGGCAACTTTGAAAGACAAGAAGCCGGATGAAACAGAGGCTGCTAAAGAAGGTACATGTGATGTTCACGTTCTTTATGAGTCTAATTTGTCTTTTGAGCAGACCAATTCTTGGTTGGTGGATAGTGGATCCACTGTTCACATTTGCAATGATTTGCAGGGGTTCAAGGAGACAAGGAACCTGGAAAGAAATGAAGTGCGTCTTCGGATGGGCACTGGAGCTGAGACCATGGCGTTGGCTGTGGGAGCTTTTATTTTAAATTTTAGTTCTGTTAGTTTAGTTTTAAAGGATTGCTATTATGTATCCTCTTTCAAGAGGAAGATAATTTCAGTTTCAAAACTTGTTTTGGACGGATATAGTTTTTTCTTTAATTCTAAATTGATTATTCGTTTTAATAATTCCTTTGTGGCATCCGGATATATGCAAAGTGGTTTGTATTTTCTAGATTGTCCTATTAGAACGAATGTTGTTTTAAATGTTGATTTGAAACGGAAAGTAGCTCCAGTGAACTCAACATATCTGTGGCATCTAAGATTGGGTCATATAAATATGGACTGAATCAGTAGATTGGTGAGGGATGGGCCCTTAGAGAGTCTGAGGGTGGAACCATTCCCTACCTGTGAGTCATGCCTTCAAGGTAAAATGACCAAGAAACCCTTTAGCAATAAAGGTGTTAGAGCCACAGATCTGTTGGAGTTGATACACACTGACATGTGTGGACCCATAAACATACAAGCAAGATATAGGTATGAGTACTTTATCACGTTCACCGATAATTACTCTAGATATGGTTACATATACTTGATGTGTAGGAAATCGAAAGCCTTTGATAAATTCAAAGAATTTCAAGTCGAGGTCGAAAGACAGCTCGATAAACGCATGAAGTCCTTACGATCAGATCGTGGAGGGGAGTATCTATCGGATGAGTTTAAAGAACATCTCATATCCCAAGGGATAGTTAGTCAGCTAACTAATCCAGGCACACCACAACAAAATGGTGTATCCGAACGACGCAATCGGATCCTATTGGATATGGTCAGGACGATGCTCACTTATAGTGAGCTGCCTCTTTCTTTCTGGGGGTACGCTTTAGAGACGGCGATATATATCTTGAATAGGGTTCCATCTAAGTCTGTAGCCAAGACACCCTTTGAGTTGTGGAAGGGGCGAAAGCCTAGTATTCAACACCTTAGGGTATGGGGTTGCATAGCACATGTGCGAAAGCAACAGACAGACAAGTTGGAATCTAGGACTTCAAGATGCTATTTCTTAGGCTACCCCAAAGGCACGATAGGCTATTATTTCTATGACCCAATTGACCAAAAGGTCATTGTAAGTAAACATGTCACATTTTTGGAGGAAGCAATGATGACCCAGAGGTCTGAACCAGTAATCATAAAAGAGCTATCATATGGCTCAGAAACGTCACTTCCAGAAGTGAGACCAACTAACATACCCGCTGAAATATTAACACCTGAGGAACCTCGACGCAGTGGGAGGACTATTAGACCACCCACCAGGCTAACTCTTCTAACCGAATAGGAAACTGTGGAAGAGTTCCACATGGTATCGGTTGAATCGGATGATGATCCAATGACATACGTTGAGGCTCTAAAGGATGTTGATGCCACTAGGTGGTTGGAGGCAATGCGCTCTGAAATTGATTCGATGCATTCCAACAAGGTCTGGACTCTAGTTGATCCACCACTTGGCGTCAAGCCAATTGGATGCAAATGGATCTTCAAGAGGAAGAAGGGCGCAGATGGAAAGGTCAAAAGATTCAAAGCGAGACTGGTAGCAAAGGGCTATACCCTAAAGAGGGTATAGACTATGAGGAAACCTTTTCACCAAGAGCGATGATGAAATCCATCAGATTTTATTGGCTATCGCAAGCACACTTTGATTATGAGATCCGGCGGATGGATGTGCGATCGCATTTCTAAATGGGTTCCTTCAAGAGGAAATCTACATGGAACAGCCAGAGGGGTTCTTTTCCTTGGAGGAAGAAAGCAAGGTGTGCAAATTACAGAGGTCCATTTATGGGCTGAAGCAGGCTTCCAGGAGCTGGAACATCAAGTTTGATCAATCAATCAAATCGTTTGGTTTTGATCAAAACATGGATGAACCATGCGTTTACAAGAAGATCAGTGGGAGGACAGTATGTTTTCTTATTTTATATGTAGATGACATATTGCTGATTGGTAACGATGTAGGATTCCTTTCATCAGTAAAATAGTGGCTATCCACAACGTTTTCGATGAAAGACCTTGGTGAAGCTAGCTATATCCTTGGGATCAAACTCGTAAGAGATCGCCAGAAAAGGATGCTAGGCTTATCACAGGCTACCTATATAGACAAAGTCCTGGTCAGATTTAGTATGGAGAACTCCAAGAGGGGAAGTGTTCCCTTTAAACATGGAGTCAGCCTTTCAAGATCTCAATGTCCTCAGTCTCAGACAGACATTGAAGAGATGAAGAGGATTCCCTATGCCTCAACAGTAGGGAGTCTTATGTACGCCATGTTGTGTACGAGGCCGGATATTTGCTATATAGTAGGCATGGTAAGTCGTTATCAATCTAACCCTGGACGCGAGCATTGGAGTGCTGTCAAGAATATCCTCAAGTACTTGAGAAGGACTAAGGAATATTTCTTGGTTTTTGGATCTGATCAGTTGTCAGTATTGGGATAGACAGATTCGGATTTCCAAACTGACAAGGATGACAAAAAATCCACATCCGGGATGGTATATCTACAGTGGAGGTGCCATTGTGTGGCGGAGTGCGAAACAAAAGTCTACAGCCAATTCTACTACCGAAGCAGAATACCTTGCAACTTGTGATGCAGCAAAAGAAGGTGTTTGGCTAAGGAAATTCCTATCAGATTTGGAGGTAGTCCCTGATCTTGTCAAGGGCCCTATTCCCCTGTTATGTGACAACAAAGCGGCCATTGTACAAGCTAAGGAGCCTAGGGCTCATCAGAGGAACAAACACGTGCAGCGGAAGTATCACCTCATTAGAGAGATTATCCAGCAGGGTGACGTGAGTATCTCCAAAGTGGACACAATTGAAAATGTGTCTGATGCCATGACAAAGGGTTTGTTACCAGGTGTGTTTGAGAAACACATGGAGGGCATGGGTTTAAAATGTATGGGGAATTGGTTTTGATGTACAAGTGGGAGATTGTTGGACAAGTGTGTGTCCATCAAACCCGGTTCGGTCCGATTCAACCCGGTTCACCTTTGTATTGAACATTTATACATTTTAGTTTAATATTGTCACATGCGATATAAACTTTTTGAGCATTATGTGTCCGTAAGTTATACTTAAAATGGTAGTCACGACTAGGGTTTGGGTTGGGCACCCTTATCATATGGTCGTCGCATTGGGTATGCCTAGACATGTGATGTCAGGGTACGAATGCGAGTGCTCACATGTTTGATGTGTGCATTGGCGAAGAATCTACTTTGTCGATTCCCACATGTATTACTGCCAGATGTAGGAAGGGATAGACATGTGTCACCAACACCCTGTACCTGAGGGAACCCTGTCACTGCAAAGTGTGATCGCATTCTTTGGTTCATCAATGATTGAGACTCAAGTGAGTCAAAGCAGGTGTTCTAGGCATATCCGGTCTGGTTTAAATAAAAAATGATCATATGTCGAAATAGGTATTGATACAAAGGTAACGACCCTTAACATCGCATCCACACGTCTAATAAGAGATAAGGACACTTTTTATAAAATACCAAACCAAAAAAAGTACAGAATATGCCCCCAAATAATCCCAAACGACCCCCCGATGTGTTTAAACCGAAAAAGAACATATGCCAAAATAGGTATCGATTCGAAGGTCACGACCCACAACATCGCATCCAAACGTCTAATAAGAGATAATGACACTTTTCAGAAAATACCAAACCCAAAAAAGTACAACAATACCCCAAAATTACCCCAATCGACCCACCCAGTTTGGTCAAAACCGAAAATGAACATATGCAAAAATAGGTATCGATTTGAAGGTCATGACCCTCAACATCACATCCACATGTCTAATAAGAGATAAGGACACTTGTTAGAGAATCCCAAACCCCAAAAAGTATAGAAATGCCACCACATAACCCCAAACGAACCACCCGGTTTGGTTTAAACCGAAAATGAACATAAGCCGAAATAGGTATCGATTAGAAGGTCACGACCCACAACATCACATGCACATGCCTAATAAGAGATAAGGACACTGTTTAGAAAATTCCAAACCCAAAAAAGTACAGAAATGCCCCCAAATAACCCCAAACAACCCACCCAGTTTGGTTTAAACCGAAAATGAACATATGTCGAAATAGGTATCGATTCGAAGGTCACGACCCAATACATCGCATCCACATGTCTAATAAGAGAAAATTACACTTTTTAGAACATACCAAACCCAAAAAAGTATAGAAATGCCCCCAAATAACACCGAACGACCTATCCGATCTGGTTGAAATCGAAAATGACCATATGTCAAAATAGGTATCGATTTGAAGGTCACGACCCTCAACATCGCATCCACCTATCTAATAAGAGATAGGAGACTTTTTAGAAAATCCCAAGCACAAAAAAGTCTAGAAATGCCCCCAAATAACCCAAAACGACCCACCCTGTCTGGTTTAACCCGAAAATGAACAAATGTCGAAATAGGAATTGATTCGAAGGTCACGACCCTCATCACCGCATCCACACTTCTAATAAGAGCTAATGACAACTTTTAAAAAATACCAAACCCAAAAAAGTACAGCAATGCCCCCAAATTAGCTCAAACGATCCACCCGGTCTGGTCTAAATCAAAAATGAACATATAAACAGCCAAAATAGGTATCGATTCGAAGGTCACGACCCACAACATCGCATCCACACATCTAATAAGAGATAAGGACATTTTTTAGAGAATCCCAAACCCCAAAAAGTATAGAAATGCCCCCAAATAACCCCAAACGACCCACCCGGTCTGGTTTAAATAAAAAATGAACATATGCCAAAATAGGTATCGTTTCGAAGGTATGACCCACAACATCGCATCCACATGTCTAATAAGAGATTAGGACAGTTTTTAGAAAATACCAAATTCAAAAAAATACAGAAATGCCCCCACATAACCCCAAACGACGTATCCGGTTTGGTTTAAACCAAAAATGACCATATGTCGAAATAGGTATTGATTCGAAGGTCTCGACCCTCAACATCGCATCCACCCATCTAATAAGAGATAAGGAGACTTTTTAGAAAATCCCAAGCCCAAAAAAGTCCAAAAATGCCCCCAAATAACCCCTAACGACTCAGCCAATCTGGTTTAACCCGATAATGAACAAATGCCAAAATAGGTATCGATTCGAAGGTCACGACCATCATCACCGCATCCACACGTCTAATAAGAGATAAGGACACTTTTTACAAAATCCCAACCCAAAAAAGTATAGAAATGCCCCCAAATAACCCCAAACGACCCACCTGATCCGGTTTAAACAGAAAATGAACATATATCGAAATAGGTATCAATTCGAAGGTCACTAACATCAACATCGGATCGACATGTCTAATAAGAGATAAGCATACTTTTTAGAACATACCAAACCCAAAAAAGTACAGAAATGCCCCCAAATAACCCCAAACGACCCACCCGGTTTGGTATAAACCGAAAATGAACATATGCCGAAATAGGTATCGATTCGAAGGTCACGACCGACAACATCACATCCACATGTCTAATAAGAGAAAAGGACACATTTTAGAAAATACCAAACCTAAAAAAGTATAGAAATGCCCCCAAATAACCCCGAACGACCTATCCGGTCTGGTTTAAATAAAAAATGATCATATGTCGAAATAGGTATCGATTCAAAGGTAACGACCCTCAACATCGCATCCACACGTCTAATAAGAGATAAGGACACTTTTTATAAAATACCAAACCAAAAAAAGTACAGAATATGCCCCCAAATAATCCCAAACGACCCCCCCGATGTGGTTTAAACCGAAAAAGAACATATGCCAAAATAGGTATCGATTCGAAGGTCACGACCCACAACATCGCATCTAGATGTAT
>NW_025318105.1:0-15049 GCF_018873765.1 Telopea speciosissima
ATTTATGCCAATTACGCTCAACTATAATATTTAACAAAAGGGAGAGGTTTGCTAGGGTGTAGTTTTCTGCCAATGAGGGTGGTGGAAACCAAATTGTCCAATGGAGTGATTTAATGAAGAGAGAGAATGAGGTCCACGTGTGGGATGTGAGAGAGCGTACATAAATGGAAATCTACACATTAGTGTCGTGACAATCTTTTCTCATAACAAATTTTTTTGGAAAGTAAAGTTTGGGAAAAGATCATGAGGAGTCCAGCTCACGTTCACGTACGTGAGCATACGAGAACGGCTCACAGTAGTCAAGGTGCCAATGAAAGTGCAACCACGCAGCGATCTCTTGCCGTTATTAGTTATAAGAAGATATTTGTATATAATAGAGGGATTGATATGATGCTAAAGTGCAATTTCCTACCAATGAAGGGGTCAAAAATTGAATCATCCAATAGAGGGTTTAATGAGGAGAGAAAATGTGGGGCCCATGGGTGGGATGTGAGAGAGCATATGCATAGGAATATGCACATTGTTGGAATGGAAATTTTTTTTCTTTGTTTATAAAATGCTGATGCAGATATTTGTTTATATACAACTGACTTAATAATAGAGGGATCTGTTGTGGAAATAACTATTATTAGCTATAAGAATATAGGAAAAAGAGCTTTGTCTAGGAGTGTGGCCTACGGCATCCCACGTAGTCTATCTCTCTCCTCCTCGTATGAAAAACACCTCGCCCCTTGTTTTGAAGAGGAGAGAGATAGACACGTGAAGTGTTGGCATAGCCACACTCCGAACAAAAACTACTTCCTTAAGAATATTATTTGATCTTGTTAAGCTCCGAAAGGGTTCATTATTTCGGTCAAAGACTCAAGCTAGTATAATATAGCTTTGAACGTCTAAAGAAAAGGATAATTTTTTTTTGATAAAGGCAATCTTTTTTGAGAAGGATGGCATGAGGAAACCAAGGCTTCATTTATGCACATTTCATGAAGCCAAGAAGTGGAGTTAGGCCAACCGTTTACATGCCAAAACGGGCCTTCCTAGCAAGGGTGTGTTCAATACAATTGGTGGTGTCCCTAGAGACTAGAGAGAAAGAATAGCTCTCAAACATAGCGTGAATGTCTGGATATCATCCACAAATGGGCTAAGCAGAGATGGAGGTTTGTGGGAGGCATCATTAATTAACAGAACCACTTCATGACAGTCAGACTCCACACGAATCCTCAGTTGACCAAGGTTCCAGGCATGTAGAAGACCATGAGGAATGGCTAAGGCTTCACCCAAGGGAGCGTTGGAGCAAACCATTGGTTCAGAGATAGTGAAGACTTGAGCTCCAAAATGGTCTCGCCCAATGCATCCCAGACCCCCTTTGTGCGCGTCCAAAGGAACACATGTTTATCCATATTTGAAAAACTATAATTGGGATCTCTTTTACTATGTTTTCTACTTTGCCCATACCACCTCCTACAAAAAACTCCTCCCTACCATGGATCCGGCTCCTCTCCAGAGAGCCCAATGTCCAGGAATGACCAAGGGGCACCCAACGACGAGGCTAAAAATGAAGAGATAAAAGAGTTTCTATCAAACATAACATCTGTAGGTAAAATTAGTAATAGGAAAAAATATCCCAAACACAATATTTCAAACGCGAGGTATCCCCAAATGTATTGTTTCTAAACAAAAGGTACCTAACGTATGAAAATAGAAAATGTTGTCTCAATGCACAAGGCTCCCGCTACTGCAAGGACTGCGAGGGAAAACAAACACATTGTGATACAATCAAGAAAATGATGGTGAGAATAAAAGAATTGAATCCAATTTTGCATAGAGATAAAATAGATAATGAGAAAATCTTTTTGTTCGAAAGTTGATGAAAAAGAAGTAACCTTTAAGGGGTTTTTTGGCCTTTTCAGCATAACATGTATTTTTTTCAAAGTAACAAGGACGAATTTTGTAATTTCAAATGTGTATTCAAAAGATGTGCTACACATTGGCAATTTTCAAGAAAGACATAATAACAAATTGCTTTCAAATTATTTTTCCTGTATTTTAAATAAGGGAATAATTTTTAAGAATAAAACAAAAGACGAAAAAACAATACAAATGGAAAGTGTTTTGGCCCCAGAAGAATCAACATGGATAGCATTTCTATCTTTCATGGGATGAGACAATCATTTCCCCCACTCTCAATTTCCTGGGCGTAGCCCCACACTCCTTGACTCCCTCATAGAGTTCTTTTTTTTTAAATGCATAGCTTTGTGACAAGAAGAACTAATAAATAATATTAGAGAAAGAACGATGCGTTGCAACTACAACTGTATCAGACATAGGAGTGGGCAAAATGACTGCCTCATACACCCTGAAAATTCTACTTTTTCATGGAGGTGCGCCCATCATTTTGCATGCCACAAGGGTAGCAGTGTAGGGCACCACACGCGCCCAGTATCGTTCTCTATGCAATAATTTTCTATTCATTGGCATTTAAAATTTTAAATACGACAGCTGATGCCGTAAGCCATGGTATCATCATAATTAGATTTTTCATTAAAAAATCAATAATTCTATCTAAAGAAGTTAAAAATAAAATAGCACTTTAATGCACACGGGACCCCCGAGTCAGAGAGTCCTGACCCAACTTCCTTTTGTTGGGCCTCCACCATACGTTTCAGGACCCCTATGTGGACCATATCCATTATTTAAGAATTCTTAAGAACATGGGCCCACCCAATTCACCTTCACGCGTTCTCCGACTCGTTTTGGCAACGTTTGATTCAATCCGATCCAGTCTTATCTTAATATACATAGGATCGGGAAGTGAGTCCGGATCCCACTGTTTATTCCAATCTGATGGTCCAGAAATGTGATCTTAAGTGAGGCCCACCTTCATCGGGGGTTGTCTGTTCCATCGTCTCCCGTCAGCCATGTCTGTAGCTGATGAGAGCTTCGAAGTCTCTGATCTCTCCTTCCCTTCTCCTCCACCCCCTTCCCTTTTCATCGCTTTCTCTCTCTGCTGACTTTCGTTGAGGCTTCCAAGCTTCACTGTGAAGCACTTTTTCTCTCTCATAATCTCTACATCGTCTTCCACCTCCGTGTATTCGTCGGTGTGAATCTCTGATCGTCTCTCAATCTCTCTCATGGCGTTTTCACCAACCTAGCTTCACTGGTGTACTATAGTTCCCTTTTCCTTGCCCATGGATTCTCGCATGACCTTCTCGGACTCGAACGATAACAGTGGCAGTAGCAGCATCTGTTTCGTCTCTCAAACTGAGACCTTCTCTCCAGAAGCCTGCGGTGACGTCCAAGCCCTTAGACGCCTCTCTGAAAACCTAGAATCAATATTCAAATCTCCGGAATTCGATTTCTACAGCGACGCCAAGATTATAGTTAATGGGGACCGTCAACTGCCGGTCCATCGCTGCATTCTTTCTGCTCGAAGCCCCTTCTTTAGGAGCGTCTTCAGTTCTGCCGGTAGAGAGGGAGGAGGAAAGTTCGAAATGAAGGAATTGACCAAGGATTTCAATGTGGGATTTGATGCTTTGGAAGCGGTTATAAGTTATCTGTATAGTGGCAAGGTTAAGCCATTACCCAAAGATGTCTGTGCTTGTGTCGACGAAGATTGCTCACATGTCGGTTGCTGGCCAGCGGTCGATTTCATGGTAGAGGTTCTGTATGCCTCTTTCACTTTCCAGATTTCGGAACTGGTGGCTCTTTATGAGGTATAAGGAATGTCCTCTTCTCCTCATCAATCGCTTCTGAATTCTCATGTGTCTTTCTAATTCTAATGAGTTGCAAATTATTAGACACATAAATGTGATTATAGTTGAAATGAAAAACATTGCCATTGTTCATATTACTGTCCTCCAATAATGCAAAGCATCTGATAGAGAACTGGGAAAAGTTTTCTTCCACCACCTGCAATAGTTAGAGTATTGAATTAGGAGATGCCAGAGTTTTTAACTTTTGCTTCAATGGAAATTATTTTACAGGAAATGTCTTAAAGAAAAAGGAAATCGTATAGAAATAAATTTGACAGAAATTGTTTTACTGGAGCGCAATAAAAATTTTAAAAACAACTTGGAAATGGATTTTTCTTTGATGTTGATTTCTATGGTAAGTGCTTGAATCATTTACAACATTCAATTTTCGTCTATGCTATGACGTTACTAAAACATGGAAGAATTTAATCTATCAAAGCATTTAAGTAAAATTAAGAAATTTAAACTCGTGAAACAAAATTTCCTAGCTGTTATAATGTTTCACATTTTTTTAGCCCACTAATCATCATTTTCTGATAGTTAAACGGAACAAGTTACTGCATCCAGTCCTATTGACACATTATTTTTAGATGCCATTTCGTTTTTGCACATGAGCATTTTTTTCTATTTTTGTTTTTCCAACCTCCAGTATGGAATAAATAAGGCTGTATTCTTTTGTTGCAGAGGCACCTGCTTGACATTCTTGACAAGGTGGCAACAGATGACTTACTGGTGATATTATCTGTTTCAAATATGTGCGACAAATCTTGTGAGAGGTTGCTGAAGCATTGTACTGAGATTGTAATCAAGTCTGATGTCGATATCATCACTCTTGAAAAGTCATTGCCCCATGATATTGTTAAACAAATAATGGATTCACGCAAGGAACTTGGCTTACTTGGGTCTGAAAGCAACAACTTCCCAGATAAACATGTGAAGAGAATACATAGGGCTTTGGATTCTGATGATGTTGAATTGGTGAGAATGTTGCTGAGAGAGGGGCATACCACACTAGATGATGCATGTGCACTACACTATGCTGTAGCATATTGTGATGCCAAAACTACAACAGAGCTCCTCGATCTTGGAATTGCTGATATTAATCATCAGAACCTAAGGGGATACACTGTTCTACATGTTGCTGCAATGCGGAAAGAACCCAAGATTATAGTATCCCTTCTAACAAAAGGAGCCCGTCCACCTGATCTTACTCCAGATGGAAGAAAAGCACTTCAGATCTCCAAGAGGCTCACCAAATCTGTGGATTACCATAGATCTACTGAAGAAGGAAAAGCTTCTCCGAAGGATCGACTGTGCATAGAGATATTGGAGCAAGCAGAGAGAAGGGATCCACTACTGGGAGAAGCTTCTGTTTCTCTTGCAATGGCTGGTGACGATCTGCGTATGAAGTTGTTATACCTTGAAAATAGAGGTGAGCCGTCACCATGGCTTCCAAATATCTATTCTTTATCTCTGTATGGCCCCTTATTATCAGATTTCAGATGATACCTATGGTTGCTGCCAGGAATTATTTCATTTTGAATCCCGGTAGCATTTGTATGAATAAGTTGTGGCTTCAAAACAGATTTAAGTCATACTAGTGAAGCCATTTTATGGTGAAACTTAATATAAAAGTACAATTATGGTAGCACTTAAAAGGTACCCTCTTCATATCTGGAGAATGGAAATTTTATAATCAATGCATACCTCCCAAAACTCCAAAAACCCATTTAATGTTTACTTGGTGAAGTCGTATGTCAATACTGAGTAAATCAGTATTGACTGGAAAATGCATTTATTCTATCTCAAAAACAATTTTTCTGTGTGCACTATTATTCTGGTTTCACTTAACTGGAATTCAGTTTAATGGTGTTATATACTTTTTCTTTTGTTACATGCTTTCTCATGTGTTGTTAATTTAGCATTAATTCTGGGTTCTAATGTACTTTTAGATTGTTGTTTCCTTTTTGAATCAGTGCTCCAGTTATTCCACGGATATGCTCTCTTCCCCCGTCCCTCCCTCCACTGAAAAAAAAAATGCAATGCATTTCTATTCTCCCTTTTTGCCATTCTCTTCTATTGAAGAATCAATGGCCATTCTAAACTATTATTTGAGGCCCTCATGCTTTTTTCTCAGCATGACACTGCGTCTTACTGCACAGGTTATTATTCTATGTGAGATTTAGTTTGATTTTATTAATTTCAAATTCTAAAAACTGTTCCTTCTTTCCAACTCACCCCCAAGAAGAAAGTGTTACCAAAACCAGAACTGAATGAATGCTTGAATGACCAGAATCGATCATCCAGCCCCTTATTTATAATAACCACAAATCATAACCAAAGTATGAATGTCCCCCTAGTCCTATTCGTATTAGGAATTCCCACTCCAATTAGGAATCCCAAATAGAGATTGGATAGAGGGAAAAATACAGAAAAGAAATAAAAAATAAAACATAAAACAACTAAAACAATAGGACTAAATTACCCCTATTGGGTAAAGTAGCCCATCTCAACACTCCCCCTTAAGTTGGAGCAAAGATGTCGATCATGCCCAACTTGACTAGATTGAGATGAAACAATTTCCCAGACAATCCCTTGGTGAAGATATCAGCAAGTTGATTAGCAGATGTCACAAAGGGAATACAAATCAGCCCATCTTCTAACTTCTCTTTGAAGAAATGCCTATCCACCTCAACATGCTTGGTACGATCATGTTGTACTGGGTTGTGTGCTATGCTGATTGCAGCCTTGTTGTCGCAGTACAACATCATAGGAAGACGAATAGGAACACCAAGACCTTGTAACAAACCTTTAAGCCAGAGTAACTCACAAATACCTTGTGTCATAGCTCGAAACTCAGCTTCGGCACTAGAACGAGCAACTACATTTTGCTTCTTGCTACGCCATGTGACAAGATTTCCACCTACAAAGGAGCAATACCCAGAAATAGATTTGCGATCCGCAGAACCAGCCCAATCAGCATCAGTGTATGCTTCTATCCGAAGGTGACCATGTGCAGACAAAAGAATTTCTTTTCCAGGAGCTGACTTCAAATAGTGCAAGATACGAAGAACAACCTCTATATGAGAAGAGTAGGGATCATGCATAAACTGGCTCACAGTACTCATGGAGACAGCAATGTTAGGACGAGTGTGTGAGAGATAAATCAACTTCCCTACAAGTCTTTGGTACCGGCCTTTATCAACAAGCTCACCCTCTTTTTCCTTGAGCCGAACAGTAGAGTCCATAGGAGTATTTGAAGGATGGCAGCCTAACAACCTGGTTTCAGCCAATAAGTCTAGGACATACTTCCTTTGGGAGAGAAAAATGCCTTTAGAAGATCTGACCACTTCAATCCCAAGAAAGTATCGTAGTTTCCCTAGATCTTTAATCTCAAATTCTTGTCCAAGGAAGGTCTTCAACCGTCTGATCTCATTACCATCATTGCCAGTAACCACTATGTCATCAACGTAGACTATAAGAACAATGAGTTTTTCACCAGCCCTCTTTATAAAGAGTGTGTGATCAGCATTACTCTGCTTATAGCCCACAGAAATCATGGCCTTGTGGAACCGGCCAAACCATGCTCGAGGTGACTGTTTCAGCCCATATAGTGCATGCTTCAGCCTACACACTTTTCCTTGGTTTCTACACAAGAGAACCCTGGTGGAATGTCCATATACACCTCCTCATACGATTGCTCCATTTAGGAAGGCGGTTTTACATCTAGTGCCGCAAATCCCATCCAAGGTTAAGCTGCATAAGATAATAACACACGAACAGTATTTAACTTTGCAACAGGTGCAAAAGTTTCCTGGTAATCAATGCCGTATGTTTGAGTGAACCCCTTGGCCACAAGTCGTGCCTTATACCTATCCACAGTGCCATCCACCTTCTGTTTCACCACAAACACCCATTTACATCCAACGGTTTTCTTCCCAGGTGGAAGAACCATAAGCTCCCATGTGTTATTTTTCTTCAAGGCCTCCATTTTTTCCATCATAGCTGCCTTCCACTTTCCATCTGATAAAGCTTCCTGCCAAGTGTTAGGAATACGAACAGAAGAAAGAGAGGAAACAAAAGCACGAAAGGATGGGGAAAGGGAGTCATAAGAAACAACATGAGATATGGGATGTTGAGTGCAAGTCCTGACACCTTTGCGAAGAGCAATAAGCAATTTAGGAGAAGGAACATTACCAGGTGGAGAGCGGGTTCGGATCCGGGTTCGGCAATTGGATGGGTCTGGAGCAACATTGATTGAACACCTTATGTTTCCTTCCATAGGTCTTCACAAGACTGTCATCAATTCTCCTCTGAAATTCACTAATAGTCCTCTGGATAGGAGTCTGGACCGGGGTAGGTTGCTCCCCTTGAATAGAGATAGTATCCCCCTGTATAGGAACCTCTCCCCCTGACTCAGGGGGAGTACTAGGGGTAGGCCGAACTGGTTCAGACTCGTGGTAAACAGACTGAAGTGGAGGTGGAGAGTCAATAGTCAGCACATCTTCACTAACACTCTCCCCCTGAAGAGGTGGGGACACATAATATGAAACACTTTCATGAAAGACGACATCCATGCTGACAAAAGTCCGGCGGGATGGAGGGTAATAACATTTGTACCCCTTCTATGTAGCAGAGTATCCCAAGAAAATGCAGCGGAGACTACGGGGGTCAAGTTTACCAGGGGAGCTTATATCCCGGGCATAACAAACGCAGCCAAATACCTTAGGTGGGACTATAAAGGAAGAAGAGCCAACTAATAGCTCAATAGGGGTTTTGGAATGAAGAACCCGACTGGGCAGCCTATTAATTAAATAGGCTGCAGTAAGGACATCATCTCCCCAATAAAGGGAAGGGACATTGCGAGCAAACAGAAGAGCTCTAGCCACCTCCAAGAGGTGGCGGTTTTTCCTCTCGCCTACACCATTTTAGGGTCAGAGTGTCGACACGTGGTCGATGGAGGATTCCATGGGCAACAAGGTATTTTTGGAACTGACTTTCCATATACTCTGTCCCATTGTCACTCCTCAAAATTTGAAGAGTGACATTAAATTGGGTCTTAACCAAGCTGATGAAAGTGTTGAAAACATGAAAAAACTTTATTTTTTGTGTGCATGAGGTAGACCCAAGTGAACCTAGAATAGCAGTCAATAAAAGTGACATACCACCGATGACTGGAAAAGGAAGCTTTCCTACTAGGACCCCACACATCAGTATGAACAACATGAAATAAGGAAGAGGATCTTTTATTAGAAATATGATAAGTTGAACGTGTCTGTTTAGCCAAGACACAAGGCTCACAAAAAAAATCTTCCTTATTATAGTCTTTAACTAATGTTGGAAATAAAGTTGATAAAGTACCTAAAGTGGGATGGCCTAGCCTAGAGTGCCATTTTGTGTAATTCAAAAGAGAAAGATGCCGGTGCAGAGCCTAGAAGGTAAAGCCTGGGTAGGTGTAGGATCTCTATCAGCGTGTACAATCCGCCATGCACTTTACCCGATCCAATCGTCTTCCCGAGTCCAGTTCCGAAAAACACACGTGAGTGGGAAAAAATGTCACTTTACAATTCAGGGATTTGGTGATACTGCTAATGGAAAGATGGTTAGTTGTAAATTTTGGAATATGCAACACAGATGACAGTGTAAGAGAAGGAGAACAACCAATGGATCCTTTCCCTGAGATGGAGGAGAGGGACCCATCAGCAATTTTGACTTTATCCTTACCAGAAGCAGGAGAATAAGTATTAAAAAGACTGGAAGAACCCGTCATGTGATCAGTAGCATTGGAGTCTATGATCCAAGGAGTGGAAACTCGATGCACAATGACCAACAAAGGAAATACGTGACGAGCAAAGAAGGAACCTGTATTGGCAAGAGATGTAGTAGAGGCAGCAAATGTGTTCAATAGACGTCGGAGAGCCTAGAGTTCTTCTTGAGAGAAACCAGTGTCAGTAGTGGGAGTTGAAGCTACACTTTCAGTGTGATTGGCTTTGTTTTTAGACTTAGCATGACCACGTTTGGCCTCAAAATCAGCAGGCTTCCCATGTAATTTCCAACACTGAGCCTTAGTGTGATATGGTTTGTGACAATGATCACACTTCACTAGCTCTTTGGCGTAGTAGTAGCAGCCAAGGATTTAAGTATCGGTATCGGTATGATCGTATCGGTCGGGCGATTTTAAGAGACATATCGTATCGTGATCGTGTCGGAGATACGTATCGATCGGTGCGAAACGCATGAAAATGATCAAAATACACATGGAAATACACTTTTGGACAATAAAAACAATATAAACAATCAATTTGTGTCATATATCATGCATATATACTAAGAATTGTGAATAATCAATAACTTGAGACAAGTGCGGCACATTGAAATTGTTATAAAAGATTAAAAGATGAAATTTCTTACATGTAAAGTCACCAATTGCCATGAAGAATGTCGGGGTGGATCAAAGTCATGTCTGTAAGGGTCTTCAACAATAGGAGTGACTATTGTGATAGATTTTAGGGTAAATATATAATCTTCTTGGAATGTGATAGATCTATACATAATATAGTACATATATTATATACATTAGCATTTGTTTTAAATTTTAGAAGAAAATAAAAAAAATCATTTTAAAGAAGCAATTTTCGGTTTTGGGTAAAAATGCAAAGAAACATGGATTTTGAACTCAAATCTTTGTAAATGTATAAAAAGAATGCAATACTAAGTTAGTTTAACATATTCCCTTTGAATCATAGCAAAAAAATACCAAAAATCAAAGATTTAAACAAAAGAATCAAGTTTTTTCAAAAACCTACCTTGCCCTTCAAGAACACCTTTTGATTTCGAATGTGGGCTGTTAGATGCAGCAAATGATGAGATTTCACCTCCTTTAGGATCGTTTTTGGCAAAGAAATCAAAGCCCTCAACAAATCTTTGGCAAAAACCAAGTTTAAAGATGTTTTTTATGGTTTCTCAAAGCTGGAACTGTTTTTTTCCGCCGCCTGCTCCTGCTCGAGTTTTCTGTTTTGAGAAGACTTGGGCCCATGTGGTTTTTAAGTTGCCGATATGTATCGAGACGTCTCGGTATGTATCGATATGTATCGACCACGTCTCGATATGTATCGTTATTTCAAAATTAATAAAATAATGGTTTAAATCATGTCTCGTCTGTATCGATACGTATCGACCGTATCGTATCGTATCGATATGTATCGGTCGATACATACCGATACATTCGAGACATTTACATTTTAAAAAAAAAAGATACGTCTCGACCTGTCTCGTCTCGGCCATGACCGATACCGAGACGTATCGGCCGAGACGATACGATACGCTCCGATACTTAATTCCTTGGTAGCAGCAACACTGTCGGAAGAAGTATACGAGGTGGAGCGAGAGTGTCTAAGGCTGATCTCTCAACTTTGGGAGTAATCATCATGACAGCCCTTCGTGTCTCTTCACTGTGAACATAAGAAAAAGTCTCCTCTAAAGTGGGGAAAGGAATCCGACCAAGGACTTGTACCCGAATAGGATCATAATTATCATTAAGGCCAGCAATGAAATCATAGACCCGAAACTGATCAACATTAGAGTGATAGGCAGTAATGTCAGCAGTAGTAGTAGGTTGAAACTGAGCATAATGGTCCAATTGCCGCCATAAACACTTGAGGGCAGTATAGTACTTAGTGACAGACATCTCCTTCTGAGTAGTATTTTGAAGTGTCTTCCTGATTTCATAAACCTGAGCACCACTACCTGATCGACCATAAGTTCCCTTGACGACAGTCCATATCTGAGTAGCAGTGTCAAGGCAGAGATACTGACTAGAGAGGTCAGTGGTCATAGAATTCAGAACAAATGACATCACCATAGCATCGTTGGCAGCCCATTTAGTACGGGCAGTGCCTTCTTCAGTAGGCTGTTTGGTGGTGCCAGTAAGATGGCCAGTGAGTCCCCTACCAGCCACAGTCAAGGACAATGATCTGGCCCAAATTAGATAATTTGTACCATCAAGTTTAATGGCAGCAACATAGGGAAGAAAGTCATTCCTAATCTGACCATCTCCTCCAGAAGTAGCAGTAGTCATCTCTGAGTCACCCATAATTCAGCCAAGCAGGAATCGATCCAATAATTAAGAAGAATTAGATCTTAAAAAAAAAACACTGCAGCAGATGAGGCTGATAAGCAGGTCGAGTGTAGCAATGTGATAGGGAAACAGTCCCTCAAAAAATCTCCCCCAACAAGTAGCCCAAAAACGGAAATCGATATGGTGTCAGGGTTTTAAAAAACCCTAACAGTTGAGATCGATAACAGAAAAGAGGGGCTGAAACTTGAGGGTCTTCAGAATATGCTGATGTAGCTGTGATAGGTGCTGTCCAGAGGTCTTCCAGCAGTGCTCCAAGATGAACAATCAACCTCCCATTCGATAGGGTTGATTTTCCAAAAAACAAGAGCAGTCCAAAATCGCAGGTAGATGAAGGCAGCAGCTATCGTGAACAGAGTTTAGAGCATAAAATTTGATGTGAGATGGAGGGCAGCAACTAGATCATAATGGGATCACCTCATTGGTGCTGCCCTTGAAGGATGGAAGAGGCCAAAGAAGAGAAGAGAGATCGATGGAGAAGGGTGGTGGAGAAGATCGATGGAGGGGGAAGGTTTTGAAAACCCTAGATCAGAGAAGAAGGCTCTGATACCATGTTACCAAAACCAGAACTGAATGAATGCTTGAATGACCAGAATCGATCATCCAGCCCCTTATTTATAATAACCACAAATCATAACCAAAGTATGAATGCCCCCCCTAGTCCTATTCCTATTAGGAATTCCCACTCCAATTAGGAATCCCAAATAGAGATCGGATAGAGGGAAAATGCAGAAAAGAAATAAAAAATAAAACATAAAACAACTAAAACGATAGGACTAAATTACCCCTATCGGGTAAAGTAGCCCATCTCAACAGAAAGCTTGCCTTTTCTCCTTGTTTGTGAAGTTACAATCCTTTTCCTTAGTTAAGAAACTTGGGAATGTAACTGGAATACTGATGTAGGAAATGTTTACTGCTAGTTGACCAGGCTAGTGTGGAGAGTTGATCTTGTTTGTGTTTGTGACATTCCAAAATCAACATAACCGTAGTAGGTTCTTTTCCCTAAATTGTGGATTTCAGTGGCTTTTATTTATGTGGAACTCTGTTCTAGTTGATTCCTACTGTTACTTTTTCCTTGTTTTAGTCTGAGATTTCTATTGTTTTCATGATTATGATTATGTGTATTTCTTTTCAGTTGGTCTGGCAAAACTTTTTGTTCCCCATGGAAGCAAAAGTTGCAATGGACATTGCTCAAGTGGATGGCACTTTTGAGTTCCCATTAACTATCCATTCCGGGAATGCACCTGGTGGCCAGAGGACTGTGGACTTAAATGAAGCACCTTTCAAAATTGAAGAGGAGCACCTCAATAGGATGAGAGCACTCTCGAAAACAGGTAAATATGAAGTATACACCTTGTCTCATTGGGAATATAGTTAGTTTTTATTGTCTATGTTAAATTGGTTCCAGTATGGTATGTATCAAGGAATTGGATCCACCTAACTCCCAAAAAAATAGGATACAGGGATATGTATCCAGAAGTGGGTGCGGGTATGGGGATGCCTGCTGAAATGTGTCCAGGAACTGTGGGATTCAAATGAGGTCTTTGATTATTTGTGTAGGGCTTAAAGATATGAAAGGGAATGATCCTTTTTTAAATAGAGGGGCAGAAATGTAAAGAAAATAAAGTTTGAGGAGGAATTTATAAAAAAGAACAAACACATGGGGGTTTAAATGAAAATTAGCTAAGTTGTAAGGTCTTATATACCATAGTCTTAACACATCCAATTTAGGGTCTAGGCGGTTTCAAGTATTTGGATGGATCAAGAGGATCAGCCAATCTAGATTGGGATTGGTAGACACCAATCCATCCAATTGGGATTGCCAATACCTCATATTATGAACCTGAGATTGGGCAAGATTGGCCAACCCCTTGGACCAATCACAACTCAACTCAGCTTTATCCCTGCTAAATGGGGTTGACTACATGGATCCTTTTCCTCCAATCAGCTCTATTCAAAGCCATACTTGTTATTAGTCCTAAGTTATCATGTCTTTCCTCACTACTCCTATAGTCAATTTAGGCCTACCCTGGATCTTTTAGCTCCTTCAATTTGAATTAAATCACTCCTCCGTCTGGAGCATTTAAAGGCCTCTGTTGAACTTGTCCATGCCATCTCAATTGACTTTCTCGCAACTTATCATGTATCGGGGCTACTTCTAAATTAGTTCTAATTTTTTTCATCTCTTAATTTAATCCTTTCTAGTTTTACCACTCTTCCATCTCAGCATCCTCATTTCAGCTGCACTAAGTTGTTCTATTTGTTGTTTCTTCACTGCCCAATATTGAGCTCCATACATCATTGCTGGTTGTATAACTGTTCTATAAATTTTTTTATTCGAGTTTTAAAGGAATACATCCATCACACAACACTCAGAACGCACTCCTCCACTTCATCATCCTATTTTAATTCTTTGTGCAACATCATCATCTATTTCTCCTCCTTTATTTATGATTGAATCTAAGTAACTAAAATTTCACTTTGTTGTAACTCTCTATCATCATTTTTCACCACCTCACTTTCAGTCCTATTGTCACTAAAGTTACACATCATATCCCATGTTTTTGTTCTACTTATCTTAAAACCTTTTGATTCCAAAGTTAATCTTCATTATGCCAACTTGGCATGTATCCCTGCTTTTGTTTCACCAACCAAAACAATACCATCAGCAAAAGCATACTCAAGGGATCTAATCTTGAATGTCTCTAGTCAACTCATCTATGATTAGCGCAAACAAATGTGGGTTTAAAGCTGATCCTTGATGTAATCCAATTGTATGGGAATTCATTACCTTGTGAGAATTCCGAGCCAGAAAAATCCAGTGAGAAACTAGTACTGACAGGATCACTAAATAGAGATAAACAAGGTTTTAAGTGTCGATTTTGAGGCCGGTTTCAACCAGCTACGAAACCGAGATATACCAGGTTTTAACCGAATACCTGGTAGATTTTCCCAGCCAACTTGAGATGATGGTTTCGAGGCCCAACCGACTGTTTTTGGCCTGATTTTTCTAGGCAGCCTATTTTTGACATTTTAAACATAATAATCCATTTAGTAGTTTCACAAAAATAAAAAAATAATAAATGGTACTTGTGGTTTTTACCCAAGTTTGCTAGTGTACGTTGGATGATCTTGTACAGTGTATACTAGCCTTATTATAAATACA
>NW_025318106.1:0-15019 GCF_018873765.1 Telopea speciosissima
AGAAGCTGCTTCTTCGTCGAAGGAATAGATCTTGTTAGACAATTTAAATTGGATTTTTTTTTGTGCTTGAGAACAGATTAAGTTACCCTTGTTAAACATACATCAGGTCTTTCTTGTAAAAAATTTCAAAAGGTAAAATGAATCACATTTATAATTTTTTCTGTCAATTTTATATTTAATAGAATATCTAATATTCAATATTTGAATATGTAAATGGATATGATTACGGATCCACCTATATCCGGTTCATATCGGGCTGTTTTTAAAGAACGCTACCTGGTCGCATGGCCATGGTCACGTTGACATAGGAGTGTGAAATTTTCACTCTACCTCTGTGAAATTAAAAACCCCATATATGTTGATACCTATGTGCACATTCTCATTGTCTTCTGTGTCGATTTTATTGAATCACCCTAGAATTGGAGCTGAAATCAAGATTAATCGGAGGCAGCCTTCCAAAAAGATTGCCCCATGAGGCCCGTGTGTAGTTTCCCTATCGCAAAATTTTTTATTAGTATTTTTTCACTTGCTCTGAATATGTGGATCTCATATAAATGATATCTTTGTCATACACTCATACCCATTGGTGTGGTGTGCAAATTCTACCCCAAATTGAGAACTTGAGAACCTCCCTTAAATAATATTAAGGAAAAAATTTGTCACGTTGGCAGTGTTGAGAACCCTCTCCCTCTTTTCTTGGAAAGGACGGTTTTTTTTTTTATTGACACCTTATATTTGTAATTTTATTTTTTTATCCCTTATTTTATTCTCAAAATTTATTTAATGCAGTTTTTATATGAAACAATAATTCAGAAAAGGTTGGGCATACTAGTGGTATACTGTAAGCTAGCACCCTCTCATTGGCCACTGCGCATGTGCAGGTCGTAGAGGCTTGGTTAGCGTCCTTTGTCCTTATGGGGGGAAAGGAATGCTAACCAAGCCACTAACCCTGCGTCTAGATCCATAGAGGTGGTATTTCCAGGTGGGGTGGTCATTTTGCACTCCCATGGGTCTTGGCTCAATGGTTGGGTTAGTTATATCCTATATTAAATACTTTTGAGAGTATGACTAGAAACAATTGAAAAAGTCAAAGTTTTATCTAAAGGCCTTAGTTGGGTGGTTGGAAATGGATTTACTATTGATCCATGGAATGACCCTTGGTTACCTTATGTGAGTTATATGCCTGGTACATTTAAATATATATGTCCAGCTTTATGTAAGGTTGCTTGATTTTATTGACAGTGGTAATATAAGTTGGAAAAGAGATCTTCTTGGTCTTTATTTCTTTCCTTCTGATGTGGAAAAGATTTTGAAGATTAATTTCATCTCTTTCCTGTTGGTGATAAGGTGGTGTGGGTGATGGCAAAGAATGGTATTTATTTGGTGAAGAGTGCTTATTATTTGTTATCTAATCAAAGAGCAAGTGATGTTGGTGATAAGGTGGTGTGGGTGATGGCAAAGAATGGTATTTATTTGGTGAAGAGTGCTTATTATTTGTTATCTAATCAAAGAGCAAGTGAGGAGAGGTAGCAAGCATCTTCTTCTTTATTATCATCCAAAATCAGAATTCCAGATATTATTTGGAAGAGCATTTGGTCCTGCAAAACTCTTCCTAAAATTCAACGGTTTTTATGGAGATGTTGTGTTGATAGGCTTGCTATAGGAGATGCATTAAGGCGCAGGTCTTGCAACATTGATTCACTTTGCAATCGTTGTGGTGGTGAGGAAACTACTTTCCATATTCTTGTTGGTTGCAATTTTGCAAAGGCGGTTAGGTTTGATAGTGGATTGGGATATATTTCCTCTTCATCAGGAGATCAGCATATCTTAGGTTTTTTGATGAATTGGAGTTCCTTTCAGCACTTAGCAAGGAACGAAAGCACCAACTTACATCTCTTTGCTCTTTATTACTATGGTATATATGGATAGCACGATGCGATCATATTTTTGGACGGAAAGATTGGCAGCCTGAGGAAGTTATTCGTGTGGCAACTAAAGCTCAACAAGAATTCCTAAATGGTACTATGTTACCAACTTCCACTTCAAATTCTTTTGGATTGCAATGCTCCATCACTCGATTCAAGATGGACACCACTACCTCAAAGGTATATCAAGGTGAATTGTGATGCAAGCTTCTGTCAAGGAACAAGCAGAGGTGATCTTGGATTCATTTTTAGGAATTCTATTGGAGTTTCTCTTCGTGCTGTCTCTATGCCAAGCTCTTTCACATCGGTCATTGTTGGTGAAGCCATGATGTCTATTTGTTCGACACTGTTAGAAGGTATTTCAGAAAGATATGAGTAGCTGCTGGTGGAGACTGATCATAGAAATTTGGAGCCCGCTTGATAACCTTACGAGAAACAATTCCTGGTGTTTTTCCATTATGAGAAATGGAAAAACACCCAAAAACCGCTTGACAACGAAGTGTTTTTGGAAACATAAATCAAAATTTATGCTCCCTGGAAGACTTTTGATAGAACATGTTGGACATGTTCTGTCGTTTCTCAGCACAAGTTGTAACAACTGTGCCCGATAATTTCGACAAGTCTACATGCCTTTTTCATTTTCACAACCACAAGCCTGCTGTCCTCTTCACCAAGTTTTGAGAAGAAAACCCTAACGGCTGAGGTCGAGTTGATGCTGCCATCGTCGAAGCCAGCACAGGTACCCTCTCTGTCTTTCTCTCTCGCTCAACCTCCGAGCGACTCCCTGAGGGGTATTTCTCTTAGTTGAAGATCATCGTTGCAAAGAGAAGGTCTGGAGAGACTCTCTCTCTCTCTCTCTCTCGTTCACGCCATTGCAAATTGGACTCATGGATTTTCATTTGCCAAGTCAGTGGCAAGGCCATTAACGACCATCTACTGCCATATCGTAGGCTCTCCACCACCAAAATAATCACATCGTTCATTCTCTACAACTCTTCTGGTAAAAAACAAAAACTTCTCTTTTCTCCTTCTCGTTTGGACGGTCTCGAAGCTTCGAATTGTTGAAATTGTTTTGAGTTTGAGGTGAATCGTGAGAGAGAGGATAGTGCTAGTCTACAAATCCGGGTGAGGGGTAATGGGGATTAGAGAGAAAGATACCAGTTGCCACAGTTCCCCTATTTGTTAGTCTGTAAATCTATAATGGGGATTAGAGAGAAAGACACCAGCAAGAAAGTTGGGAGTTGGGAGTTGAGATTTGGGAATGTTTGGTTCTCAGATTGGAGCTCAAGTGTCCAACTCTGGTGTTGATTACAGAGGTATCCTAGGGTTCCTTTGGTTGTATCTTCGATTTGAGGATGGTTTGCAAGAAACGGCAGCGGCACAAGGTGCAGAGATTGGGAAGGCCGAAGTGAAATCAAAGGGACGAAGGGTTTCGATCGTGAATGGGTTTGGGGTTTTATTTTTAAAAAAAATCATTTTTACACTTGATTACTTGGATAAATTTTCTCTGTTTGTTATTCATATTTGAGTCATTTTCTTCACTTGATTACTCATATTTTAATCTGGTTTTTGGTTTGATATCCATTTCTCCAGAGGGCAGCAACAGAGGGAGTCTCTTGGGAACAAATTTTCAGAACATGTTTACCAAGCGGGTCAAAAGCGGTTTCTCAGCACAGTTTTGGAAAAAACTGTTCTGCTGTTTCTCAGCACAGTTTCAGCGCAAAAACAACAGTAAAGTTATCAAGCGGGTACTGATGTCTTATCTTCAACGTGGGTTGTGTTATCCACCTCTACAAGTAAAACCTGTAATGAATGATATACTCCATTTGTCATCCTATTTTACTTCTTGTTTGTTTTCATATGTTCCAAGAAAGGTTAATACTGCAGCTGACTCTTTGGCAAAGATAGCACTATTGATAACGTGCACAATAGTCTGATCAAATTCCGATCCATGAATTCAGAAGTTAATGTTCTAACTCCATCCAGGCATCCATGTGTTGAACAACACACCTCGTCCGCCACACAAAATTTTACTGGATGCTGTCGGCGCTCGGCGATAGAAACATTTTTTTTAATAAATTTTGAACGGTAGAAACACTATTATCTTTTATCGGGAGAAAAATATCATATCTAAAGATAAAACGGATGTCATTTTGCAGTGGGACCGAGGATGGACGGTAGGGATTCATTTGAGGTGGGTTTGAACTCTAGTGGTAATGCCACGTCATGCCCTATCCGCTCTTTTAAATTGATGATAAGCGATATCGTCCACCTCTTCTCCCCTCTGTCTCTCTCTCTCGCTAGATTTTTCCTTTCGCTCCTCCTTGGAACCTTATCAGGAGCGACATCACTGAACAGTCATGGCTTCGACTTCTCTCGCCTTCCCATCGCTCAATCCCAAAACCCTAGCCGTTTCTAACACCCAAAACCCTTCCCCCACTCTCTTCTCCATCGTCTCCCTAACTTCTTCTGCCAAATGTATTAACAGGCCTTCTTCTACTTCCATTTCCTTTTCATTTCCCTTAATTAAGTCTAAGAGGTACGAGAACCTGTCGTCTTCGTCTTCGTCTCGTTTCGTTTCTAAAGTTGCTGTTTCTTCTGAATTCGAGCAAGAGGAGGTCTTTAGCGATGAACCTGAACAGAATTTCTCTCCTGATTTGAAACTCTTCGTAGGTAACCTCCCCTTCAGTGTCGACAGTGGTGAGCTCGCCGGACTCTTCGAACGTGCCGGAAATGTTGAGATGGTTGAGGTCGGTTTCGTATCTACTTTCGTTTTGTTTTTTTTTTTTCCTTTTCAATCTGTGGGTTTAGTATTTTGTGGGAATTTTATTTTTTCGGAGCTGTTCTAACGACTACGACTGTTAAGTGTTAAATGCCAAGCTTATTTTCAGATTTCCCCTAACTTCGTTCCTCGTTCTTCGTTCTTCTTGTGTGTGTTTGAGAAGGCGACTAAAATTCTCGTAGCCCTTTACAGGTTATTTATGACAAGGTAACTGGAAGAAGCCGGGGTTTTGGGTTTGTGACCATGTCTACGGCGGCGGAAGTCGAAGCTGCTGCTCAGCAGTTCAATGGCTATGTAAGTTTCCTTGCTCATCTTTCTTCTACTACCGTAATAGCTTGTTAAGTGCTTATATTTAATTGATAAATCTATGTATTCTGTTAACCCTCTGGGGTAAGTTCTATACGGTGTCTTAATTCAATTTTTCTTAGGACGGGCGGCAATGTTTCTATTCTCTGATAAATAATTATTGATGACTTTTCAGGAACTCGAAGGAAGGCCATTGAGAGTGAATGCTGGACCTCCGCCTCCTAAGGAAGGTGGTTCCGCAAGGGGACCACGAGGTGGGGGAGGTTTTGATTCTGCCAATCGGGTTTATGTCGGTAACCTAGCATGGGGTGTTGATGATTTAGCTCTTGAATCCCTGTTCAGTGAGCAAGGAAAGGTAATGGAGGCCAAGGTTGTTTATGACAGGGAAAGTGGTAGATCAAGGGGTTTTGGGTTTGTAACCTACAGCTCTGCTGAGGAGGTCAACAATGCAATTTCATCCCTCGATGGTGTTGTGAGTATTCTAAAACCTTGACTACCTGATTTTCATCATTTTATCTCTATACTACCCCCCTCCCCCCAACATTGTGTTTTTGCATCCAAATTCACTGATCGACTTTGAGCATATTCTTTTGGAGGAAAGAATATAGATCTGTAAAGAGGACAGAGATTGATCTAAAAATACTTATATTTACAACCAATGGCATGCTCCATAGTAGTGTTGGAGAGGGAACTTGGTATAACTACAAGATATTGAAAGGAATGAAATTGTTTATAACAAAAAGCTGGAAATTTCTCTTAGAAGGACGAATTGTTTTATTGATCAGATACTTCATGTTTTGAAATTGCCTATTCTGTAGAAATTCTTTGTATTAGACAACAAACTTCCATAACCAACAAAGGTAAAAAAGATCTGTGTGATTTTCTATTTTTTCATAATTCAGTCATTCACTTTGATGGTAAGGTTGACTCTAATCTATTATGTCTGTGATACTCGTCTGCCTTATAATAAAATAATGGGTAATTACATGGCGACCGACCCCCTGAGGTTTGCCCTAAATACAGTGCGACCCCCTGTGTTTCCAAAATATACACCTGGCACCTTTAAGTGGACGGTGTTCAGTATAAAATTTTAATGGCAATTTTTCCCTTCAATTAACCATATTATAAATTTTTTTTAACATAAAAAAGTGGGACCCACCACTATTTCTTCCTCTTCTTCTTTCTTTTTCTTCTTCAACCACCGCCCCACCACCGCTGCAACCTCCGACCACCCCACTATTGTGTCTACCATCCTCTGCCCTCCTCCAGTAATCCCATATGAATGGGAAATTTGTGGCCATTTCTCCTTGGAGAAAGCACCCTCGTGCACGTTTAACCCCTTTTATTTTTGCTTCAGTTCTGTTTTAGCGAGTCTAGGGCACCTTGTTTCTTTTGGGTTCCATGGAATGGTGCAAGTTTGGTTATACTCGCTCCCCGCATTGTAAAGATTATCAGAGCTTTCAGCTTCCAAATATGGATTCTAGTAAGTGTACAATGAAACCATCAACATTACGTTTTTTTTTTTTAATGATTCTGCATAGCTACTTAAAAAAATCCACAGTAGTTCATCATACAGTAGTTGCAATCTCATCTAGGCCAAAGGTGATGCAGTTGCAATGCTGGTTCTACCTCATTAGGGATATTTTTGTAATCTGAGTTTACTTTTATTGTGTTGAACATAGATACATTAGTAGCAAGTAGGAGACAGAGTTTGAGTTAAAGTTGTTTCTAATTTCAAGATGTGAATAGAAGCATTTTCCTTTTTATATACATGCACGTAATCATTGATTAGGGTTGGAGTTTTTGGTATGAATACAAGTTTGATATTGCTGGTCATTGGATGCATATTGGTTTCTTCTTCTTCTACTTCTTGCTAGTTATTCTTCCATATCAGGACAGATTCCCTTCAACCCTTTTGCTATCTTATTTTTTATTTCCTCTGTTCTGATTCTTCTGTCCATCCTTCCTTTTCTTTTTTCCAGTCATTGTTACTCTGTTTCAGCGCTAACCGAGTTAAGCCATAGAGGGAATTGATCTCTCTGAGTCATTATTCTCAGCATCAAACTTTGCTGTCTGAAACTTAATCCACGGGCGACCAGTTTTACTAACTCTAAGTTCAACTTCCTGTCCAAGTTGGAAGATTGAAATCCAGTTTTTGGGTCTGAAATTGCTTACAGTAACTCAAGTGCAGAATATTATTACTGTTTATTTACCTGATTTCCATTCCTGTCGTTGGATCTTTCCATGAAATTATTGAGTTGGGATTCCTCACCTCAAGTTTCACATCAGACTGGGATATCGGAGGATATCTCTCTTTTGATTTGAGATCAGGTTCCAAAGAAGGGGGCCATCAGCTATGGCGTACTCTCTTTGTTATCTTTGTATTGTGAATAGTTAGGGGTTTGATTGCTCAGGGAGGTTGCGGCTAGGGTCACCGAGAGAAGATGGAGCAGAAGAGAACCCACCATGATCTTAACTGAGAAAGGAATGGGAGGTAACTTTCAGATCTCTGACAACCAAATCCACTGAAAAAATTGCCTCCCTTGTCGTCGCAAGTCGTCGGTGATGGCCTCAGCAGATCGCCACAGCAAGAACTTGAGGCAGGTCATCGGTGATGGACTTGAAGATGGCCTGAGGCAGATCGCCAAACCCTAAACCCTGATTCAAGTAGCAGGGGAAGGGGGTGTGAAGTTTGGGCTGCCCTGTGGGCAAAATGGTAAGCTCACACCCCATTAATGGCATATTTGTCATTTTAAGGCATCAATGGTCAACACGTCAGCCACTAACGGGAATACTCTAACAGAGTGGGGCTGAGTGTAACAAGTACCCTAAACTCAGGGGGTCGGAGTGTATATTTTGGAAACACAGGGGGTCACTGTGTAATTTACCCAAAAATAATTCATCAGGGAACTAGTTTGTGGATGTTTCGTTTAATTATACATGTACTTTATTTTTTAAATAATCTCTTTAAAAATGTTAACGGTGCAGGACTTGAATGGAAGATCGATCCGAGTGACCGTGGCTGAATCCAGGCCGAGGCGCCAATTTTGATTTTGGGATTTTGCTACCTGTTTAATCAAGAAAAGACTTTTGGTATTGTTCCTAGCCGCTACTTATCTGTCTATTAACGTATGATTTTGTGCTCTGCCTCACCATCCCCCCCCCCCCCCGGCCCCCAAAAAAAATAATAAAAAATGCTGTTTTAATAGGTGGTATTGCATAATAACAGCTTTTAACTCAGTTTATTGGATGTGATTTTGATGACTTGACTTGAGAGTTGAATAGCTATTTCCAAGCATTTTATTTAGGCCCAACTAATATTTAACAAGTTGATGGACTCGTGTATAAATAATCTTTCAAAGGTGGGTTCTGTTCACCGTTGTTCAAAAAGGGTGTTACCCAGTGCATGAGGCTTCCTCCACTGCGGGGTCTGGGGAGGTTCATAATGTATGCAGCCTTACCCTTGCTTTCATAAAGAGGCTATTTCTAGACTCGAACCCGTGACCACTTGGTCACAATGGAGCATCCTCATATGGTGGAGTAAGAGACTAGCATGAAGGACTGAATAGGAAGAAGACTTTGAAAAAGTTATGTAGAAGTTTGCGCAACTAATAGGCATCAAAATAAATTTTTTTTTTTTTTGGGGGGGGTTGTGTGTGTTTAGATTTGAGTTTCTTTTGTGCATGAACCATAGAAGGCTTGTTTCTTTTCTCTCCTTTTTGCCCTATTCAGAAAAGAAAAGCAGAGAGTTTATCTGAAAAGTAGTGTTATCAATTTCTTCTTGGTTTCAAAGGTAAAGATTTCCTAGATCTATACTAGGTTGCCTTGATGGCCCAAATGTATGCTGTGTGGCAGTTTTGTTCACATTAAACTTTTGTGTATATCTTATCTATGTAATCAATGCATCGATTTAGTAAGTTTCAGCCCAATCTGGTTTTTCTGTAAATCTTTGAAATTTGGTGTCAGCAACTTTGGAGCTACTTTAGTTCACAATGGTTACAAACACATGGATAGACGTCATAACATGGTGGGTCATATAGTGGAGACAGGCCCAAAACTTGATACATGTCTTTTTTTGTTTTTTTGGGCTAGGGGGGGGGGGGTTGTAAAGGTAGGGGAGAAGGATGCACTTCTGTCCTATGGTTGGTTCAACCGGAAGAGCGCTCCCACATCTGGCAAATATTAGGCAGACTGTCAAAGAAATCTTTGCTAGATGTCCTGTCAAAATTATATTTTCCCTTTCTTTTTGTTAAAGATTGATCCCTCTTATAAAAAAGAAATTCTGTGAATCAGTATTTACTAGAAGGCCTGCTCAATGCCTTCCAAAGCATGCGTATTGTCTGATGATTCTAGTCTTTGTTAAGTGTTGGTTTTGCTGCATATTATTGTTACTGTATGTTTCTAATTTGTGGTATTGTTCTACGAAGAGGTCCCTCCGGAGCTGAATGATGATATGCCAAAACGACTTACAGCTAGTCTTATATCAAAGGTATAAGTACCCCCAGACATGAATGACACTGTTTCCTGTATTTGTTCTCTGCCTGGGGATATCGTTGATACCACACGTCTTTTGAAATCTTAGTGTATGAATACAATGTAAGTTTTGATGAGTCGCATATGAGATTGATCAGCCATTCTGTTGCTGCTTTGTTTTTTGGTGAGCTTTTTCAATAGCTTGAATTAATTTGGATCCTGGCCTCAAGTCTTTTTTAACTTTACATTGAAGCGTATACCCATGAATGTTTTCATTTAGTTGTGCCATTGTGAGGAAGCAAGAATGTTGTGATCTTGGACATATGATGGAATTAACACAGATTTTTTTGTTCCCCTTCCTAAATTTCCAAGTCTCTTTTGTTGGTGACAATTAGCAACATGAACTTGTAGGTTTCCCACTTGGGAAAAAATTGTTTGGAAGGGGAGGGGGGGGGGGTTTGCTAACAAATAGCAACATGAGCTTGTAGATACAGTAGGTGTAATGGGAAAAAATTGTTTGGAAAGGGGAGGGGGGGTGGGGTTGCTAACAAATAGCAACATGAGCTTGTAGATACAGTAGGTGTAATGGGCACGGATGGATCTGTCCCACTCATTAGATCTCACCCATTTGTGTTGACATCTAATCTAGGTCTAAGCTCCGTTTAGACATGAAAGACTTTCTTTGAAAGAGCAAAACAACTGGGTCTTCTAATATGATCATTTTTGGGTTACTACTTTGTATCACGAGTGTTATACCTCCAAAGAAACATAACACTTGAACACGGGTCCTATTTTGCTAACAAGCAAGTTCGTATGTTCTACTTGAATGGCAGAGAACTCAAGCAGCAAAGAAGACAAGGTGTAGGAGGAGAGGGAGGGAAGCTACTAGTAGTAACTATGTAACATGCCTACACCCCACCCACAAGTTCTCCATTTATGAAATGGGAATTATAATTTATAAAAATGATGATATAAATAAGTTGTAGGATTTTATTGGGTGAATCGATTAGATTTTTCTATATAAATCAAACTCGGTATATGTAAATATAAGTAATCATCTAAAGGTCTCACTTTTAAGGAGTCATGAAATTATTTACCACTTAGTACACCCCTAAATGGTAATAATTGAAAGGGAATCACATTAAAGTGACAGAAATAGTTGCGTTTAAAGTTCATCCACTTAACAATGACATAATAGGCTTCTGGGTATCCTTACCAAAAAAGAAAAAATAGGCTTGTGGGTATAGTCGTATAGAATGTAAGCACTATAAAAAAAAATTAATCCTAAGTCCATAGCAAACGATATGCTAGAGAATCTTGACCATTGGTTGGGCATAGAATTTTTTGAAAACTATTTTAAATATAATTATATTTTAAATGCATTTGTTAACTCTTTACAAAACTGCCACTGAGTTTGGAAATTTTGGTCCAATAATAGTCATATGCTTAAAAAGGCATATACAATGCATGAGGCTCTTGCCATTGTGAGGTCTAGCGAGGGTCATAATGTACGTAATTTTACCTTTATTTTAGCAAAGAGGCTGTTTTCAGATTCGAACCTGTGACCACTTGGTCACAATGAAACAATCTTACCAATCACGGACATTTAATTCTCTTAGGGTATTCAGTATATTGGGAAGTGAATTATTTGTTAAGTACATATATTTATTGTATGTATCAAATTTTGGTATATCAAAACACACGAGGTGCAACAATTATGGTAAGGATCTCTCAGATAAGGATCAACAACTGTCACAAAGAATCTTGTTACTTGAAACAATTGATAGCAGTCCACACCATGTGAATACTCCCTTTTATGCTTTTGAATCACATTCCAAAAATATACAACATGACAACCACATGAATAGAATGCTCAAATTTGTCCCTAATTACGAACACTTTAAGACATATAACCTTGGGACAACAAATTGCATATGACAATACAAAATAATTAAACTTAAAACACTTTAAATTGGGTTTGATAGACACATATATCCAACACAAACAAATGAGGAAAGTAATAATGACGATAGATTTGTGGGTGAACCCTTCACCATATCATCACGGGTGAACAGAAACTTCCCACTATAAAGATATAATTTATCCATTCACCCCCCCCCCCCTTCCCCTCAATATCTTTGTAATTATTCCTAGTTCCTTCTTCAAGCTCTTCTTTTGTTTAAATATCAAAGAAATGGTGGCACAATACAAAGTCTTCACCAGGAATTGATAAGGAGCAAGAACATGGGGACGTTTATCGATGTGATGCATCTAGTTTGGGGAATTTGGTCATATTATTATTATTATAGTAGTAGTAGTATTTTCAACAAGTATATTTACGGTTGCACTTATTATTATTTTTTTATCATGTCAAATAAGAAGATTCATTCAACGGTGCGAGTTTGATGTAAGGCATTTTTTTTTGTCTTTTTTTTTTGTTCCTTTCTTCTCGAGCTCAGCATCATTGGATGTTGCATCTTCCACGTGTATGGTCGTAAGAAAGATTTCACAAAAGGTTATAAGCATGAAACAAGCTTATTTTGTGATATTTTTAGAAATAGATCGATAGAGTCATTCTCCATTATTTTTATAATGGCAAGACAAACTATTAACTCTCCTCACAAGAAATGTCCTAAACGTAATGTCACCATGTGAAACGAACTTTTTTGTGTCAAAGATTCCTATGCTGGAATTGTTGTTTTCATCAACTTGATATAAAGTTGTTCTTCCTCAAAATAAACTATAAAAAGTGGTCACAAGAAAGGGCATGGGGTTTTGTTCTTGGTTTGTATGTTTATATGGGTTGGCGTTCTCTAGTTGGGAGTGTGGCCCCTGCGTGAGAGTGGAGGCCAATGAGAGCATCTGCATTGGCATCATGGGGTGTGATTTCCGCTTTCCATGAGGCGGGGTGGTCATTTTGATCCCTTTGTGTTTGGGCATGGGCGGTACATTCTCCCACAAATAGTTTAGTAGCTTATGGTAAAATTAATAGAAGTATCTTAAGGAAATACTTTCCCTGTTCGGTAAACTACGTAAGAGAGTCCTTGGTTTGGACACCAAATTCTACCATGTGAAATGCTCAAACAAAAAATCCAACCATTGAATACCTAAGAGATGAGTCGATAGACCACAAGTCAAATTTTTATATCTTATCGATCGCAAGCCAATCACTAAGAATAACCAATACTGATCCATTACTTACTCCTTTTGAAATGAAAATTTTGTGATGTTTATATGAGTTTTGGATATTCAAGGAATCTGTAGGCACCAAACGCCAGAAGCATCTTGTAAGGTCTGCAACAAGCGATGGAAAGAGGATACCACAAAGTAGAGGCATGGGTGGATACCAGTGATTTAGTTAAATTGTTGACTTTGGCTAATCAGGTTGGATGGCCTTGGGATTTGTTTTCTACTCTTTTAATAATTTCTTCTTTTTTATTGATGATGGATGTAATTGTAGGATTCGACTCCTCTGCTGCGCGACACGGTGTGCAACATACATCCAACGGATGGGCTGCCACAATGTGCGTTGGGATCTCTGCTGGCGGGCGCATCATTGTAGATTAGCCATTGGATGTGCGCTACACACCATGCCTCATTGTAGAGGAGCCCGATCCGTAACTATATGTCTTTTATTAAGGACTCATTCTTTGTTTCAGCAGCTAATAGGGTAGCTACTAAGGAGGTTGTCTAAGTTGTCGGGTAATCTTGGTTTTGTATGTGGGCAAAGAGATCATTTCATATGAGAGAGAGAGAGAGAGAGAACGGTTGGCTCAGAGATTTTTTTCCCTTCTTAATTTGTGATAGATGCGAGATTTTATTCTTTATAACAAATTGCATGTATCTTAAAGATCATGTTATTTTGTATTCATATATTACTATACTTAGATGGGAGAGACAGCCGTTGCATTTGTATTAAATATCATGTCATTTTTACCTCTATATTAATAACCTTCTTTTGATTGCCTTTTGTCTTATTTTCAAAAGTTATTTAATGTAAAAATAAAAAGAGCTTTGTAAAATAAGAGAAACGGTATTCTCTCTAGGAGTGTGTCCTACACTAGCACTTCCATGAGTCTATCTCTTTCAATCCTGTATGAAAAGGCACCTCTGCCCCCTTTGTTTGAGAAGGAGAGCGATTGACACATGAAAGTGCTGGCATAAGCCACACTCCTAGAAAGAAAACTACTTTCTACAAAATAATTTGAAAGTTATGTCATTATCAAAAGCCGCACATTTTCCAATAGGTGTGTGAAATGACAAATTGATTCTTATTTGAAAAAAAAAAATCAATGTTATATTAAAAGGCTAAAAATGTAAGGTTACTATTTTTTTTTCACCAACCTTAATTACAATAATATTTTTCTTTTCAATTTATAAGATCGGTTAAATAACACTTTTATACGTGCATTTAGAACTTAACACATTTTCTTTTTATTGCCCCTTATCTCATTGGGAAAAAAATTACCATTATCTTGTACATTTTTTTAAGTGAGAATGTTCTTCGTGCCGAAGGTGCAGGTTGCTCCCAGACACATGGAGGCGGGCACAATGACCACCCTGCCCCCCTAAGTGACAGGCCCATGTGTCTAGGCGCAACTTGCGCTATGGCACAGAGAACATGAACCCTTTTTTAATATATGTTAAATGATAGATTTATTCTTATTAAAAAAATAATATTTTATAATAAAAATATACAAAAATAAGGTTGTAGATTACCTAAGTAGTAGTATTAATTCTGTATCATCCCATTACCCCCAAAAAGAATCTGGCTTATCATCCTTTAGTGTGTAATTACAATCTTGAACTTCGTCGGGTGGGCCATGTCAGACTAACGGTTATGATAGAGTAAGGATTGGAATTTGGATGGTGGATCTCAGCATCAGTGGCAAATTCGCAATTCTATCTCAAGTTGAATTGGCCCCACTCCGTTCGGTGATGCGTGCACGTTCCGAACAGCCAGCAAAACGCACTTTGGGGCAAGCAAAGACAAAAAGATTCGGTACAATAAACGCCTTTGACACCTGTCACGATATGATTCGTTAAAATATAGTCAACGCCTCCTAGTTTATAAACTGAATAAATAATAATCACATCACCGCTCAGGTGCACCTTCCCCACATTCTGTTGTTCCCTTCCCCACCACCGTGATCAATCTCTCTTTTATGAGTTTTATCACCCAAAAAAAACAGAGAAAAAAAAAATTGATCTAATTCGTATGAAAGGGAATGTTATGTGCTTAATGGAGATCGATCTCGGTAGAATATTAGACTAGCATAGTATGAAATAGGTTAAAAGGCTTGATTTTATGTGTTTTATCAGCTCTGAAACTTTTGATGTATCGATCAAATACCTAATAGGGAACTATTATCGTTAAAATTTTTTTTCCTGAAAGTTTCTTTGAGTAATCCTAGCCAGTACACAAGGTTTAAAAGAAGACATTAGGAATCAAATCGATTAGTGTCGATTCCTAACTCCAATTAGTGGTGCTAGGTAGGAATTAGTTGGATTTGTCATGGCTGATTCCGATTCG
>NW_025318107.1:0-15014 GCF_018873765.1 Telopea speciosissima
AGTTAGAACTATTAAAGACCATCCCCTTGACCTTGTCATTAGAGACCTACATAAAGGTATACAAACTAGGAATAAAATCCAAAATGTTTGTTCCAATGTTGCTTTTATATCTACCATCGAACCCAAAAATATTAAAGAAGCTCTTTTGGATAGTGATTGGATAATCGCTCTGCAAAAAGAACTTAATCAATTTGAAAGGAATCAAGTTTGGGACTTAGTGCCAACACCCTCCAACTCTAAGAGAATTGGAACTAGATGGGTATTTAGGAATAAACTTGATGAAGATGGTAATATCACTAGAAACAAAGCTAGGCTAGTTGCTCAAGGATATAACCAACAGGAAGGAATTGACTTTGATGAATCTTATGCACTTGTAGCTAGACTTGAGTCAATTAGAATGTTGCTTGCTTTTGCCTGTCATAAGAATTTCAGGTTGCACCAAATGGATGTCAAAAGTGCATCTTGAATGGTTACATCAATGAAGAAGTCCATGTTTCTCAACCACCTGGTTTTGAAGACTCAAAGCTCCCTGATCATGTATATAAGCTGAAAAATGCCCTATATGGCTTAAAACAGGCCCCAAGATACGACAGATTAAGTTTCTAGTTGATACTGGTTTTTTAATGGGTAAGATAGATACAACCTTATTTGTTAAACATGATAAGAAAGATGTGATGATAGTTCAAATTTATGTAGATGATATTATCTTTGGATCTACAAATGAATCTTTTTGTCATGATTTTAGCAAATGCACGAGTAATGAATTTGAAATGAGTCTTATGGGTGAACTGAATTTCTTTTTAGGACTTCAAATTAAACAAACCCCTAATGGGATCTTCATTAGTCAAACTAAATATCTTAAAGAATTACTGAAAAAGTTTGACATCAATGGACAAAAGTCGTCAAGTACTCCAATGAGCACATCTGTAACTTTGTCCAAAGATGAAGATGGAATCCCTGTTGACCCAACAAGTATAGAGGCATGATAGGTAGCTTACTCTACCTAACGGCTAGTAGACCGGACATTCTGTTTAGTGTCTATGCTTGTGCTAGGTTCCAAGCCAAACCTATGGAATCCCATTTGAGTACTGTAAAGAGAATCTTTAAGTACTTTGTCGGGTGTCATGTTGATCGTAAGAGTACAAGTGGAACTTGTCACTTCTTGGGATCGTGTTTAGTGTCGTGGTTTAGTAAGAAGCAAAATTCAGTTGCTCTTTCTACCACTGAAGCTGAATACATTGCAGCCGGACGATGTTGTGCACAAGTGCTTTGGATGAGGCAAACCCTCCAGGACTACGAAGTAAAGTTTGACACCTCCTCAATCCAATGTGATAACACAAGTGCCATTAACCTTAGCAAGAATTCGATTTTACACTCTTGATTTAAGCATATTGATGTTCGTCATCACTTTCTATGTGATACAGCTCAAAGAGGTGCAATCCGACTTGACTACATTGAGACCGAGAAGCAACTCGCAGACATCTTCATAAAACCCTTGAGTGAAGAAAGGTTCTACTCTCTTAGAAGAGATCTTGGCCTATGTGACCCTTTTGAATAAAATTGAAAATGATTTTCAAAACTTATTTTGAATTGAAATTACTATTTTTTTTTACTGTTTCTGCTTGAAATGGTATACCGGATCCTAAAACGGTGTACCGGATCAACTGTTTCTGGTAGTTTTTAGCCGTTACTGCTTGAAATGGTATACCATTTTGGGAAACGATATACCGGATGTTCAAATTTTTTTACCCGTTTTATGGTTTTTACAGTGCATAAAGAGCCTATATAAAGCCCTATTTTTTGTCTCTTTCTGATTCCCTGTTCACTCCACTCTTCCTATCCTCTCTCTCATACACTCTAAACATCTTAAAATTTCAATCTCTTCAACATCTCCCTTGAAAATGAGTCGAAGAAGCAAGAATGTCATGCCCGAGGAACAACAACCATCCAAGAGAGGGCGAACCGGTAGCTCCTCAAGACCTCAATATATTTCAGGAGACGATCGTCTCTTTCGTTCTTTCGAATGCCGTGCAAATTGGCCTCTCTATCTCGCCCAAAAAATTAAAGAAGGCCGTGAAGTTGACACATTCTCCTTCAATAGCATTCAACTTGAGAGGATATTCAAAGACATCGGTTGGGAAGCTCTTCTCAACATGGATGACCCTTGCTACCCTAAACTCGTCAAGTATTTCTACACCAATCTCTATTTCAGCTGGGCGGATGAATCCTTGAAGCTTCATACCTATGTGAAGAGTGTTCACATAGAGTTTACTATTGCCGCTTTTGTTAGTCTTCTTGGAATCTCGTGTGATGGACCTTGCATCTTTTGGACACCAAAGAGCACCATTTTCAAAGATTTCATTGACCACAACGAAGTCTATTCATCCATTTTGAAGCAATATAATCCCCAAGCAGGCACCGTTGTAACCAGTAGACTTCGCCTCATTCCCCATGTGATTTCTTATATAATTCAGCACAATTTCATTCCTAAGGGAGGTGATCGAAGCAAATGCCTCACTCCTCAAGCCTATCTCACATATTGTGTGTATACCTCTACACCCCTTTGTCTTCTATACTTTATAATGTGTTATATGGAATCTTGGGCCCACCCCCAAAAGAGCACAAATCTTCCATATGGACGTCTTCTTACTCGCCTTTTCAAGGTTTTTGACATTGATCTCACTCGTGAAGAAGAGTTAACTGTGACAT
This sequence comes from Telopea speciosissima, assembly GCF_018873765.1. Classification (NCBI taxonomy): domain Eukaryota; kingdom Viridiplantae; phylum Streptophyta; class Magnoliopsida; order Proteales; family Proteaceae; genus Telopea; species Telopea speciosissima. The sequence goes on from NW_025318107.1 coordinate 2,710, forward strand.
TTCAACACATCACCCGAAACAGTTTCCACACTATTGCCATTCCTCCTCCTTCGGATGTGTTTGTTGAAGAAGATGAAGACTTAGATGGAACTGCTCCTCCTCCTACTCAAGTTCAAGAAGGTATTCCGGCATCCTTACACGATTGTGTGTCAAGCATTGATGAATACATGGACGAAGCCAACACTCGTATCATGGAACTTCAACTTGGACAACAATGGATTAAAGATGATGTGGCATCCCTCCATGATGATGTGAAGACCGACTTTAACAACATGTACCTGCGCCAAGACAAGCTTCTTAACTCTATTCAAACTCTTGCTCTCAATCTTGGACATCTTTCTCTTGATACACCGAGAGCAACTCCACAAGGAGTTCCACCGACGTTCGCCGGTGCATCAAGTTCTATTCCCCCTCTTCCACCCTTTGATCCTTCTGGTTGATAGGTTTTACCCCTCTTTTTGATGATGCCAAAGGGGGAGAAGTATTTGAAGTTTGAAGTTTGAAAGCTTGAAAGTTGTAGTAATGAATGTTCATGAATGTTTATGTTTTATAGTCTTATTATAATAAATTATGAATTGTTATCCCTTGCATACATTATTGCTCTCCATTATTTATCTTTTGTGTCATATTTGTCATCATCAAAAAGGGGGAGATTGTTAGGGAAAATGACCCTACACCCTATACCCTTCGAGTCATCCTTATGATGATGTTTTGATGATAACAAATAAGACTTGGACTAATGCTTGTGCTCTAAGTGTTTTAAGAGTCACAGCATAGCATCAAGTGAGGGGGAGCGTATACAAGTGTACGAAGATCATACTCAAAGAAGATTGAAGCTTATAAGACAAAGTCAAACTTTTGAAAGCTTAAAGACTTGAAGACTCCTGATTGAAAACTTTGTAAAATTACAAATATGTAATTTTTGCTATTTTTAAGTCACATTCGATGTAATGCACACACACACGTATACATCCATCTAGAATGACCTTAGGAGGCTATTTGACTCCTTAACCGTGTGACCAAATGGGGTTGAAAAACCCAAAACAATCCCTAAGGAAATTGGACTGGAACTACACTGTATTTGCCTAATCCGGCATACCGGTTCCCAATCCGGCATACCGGATCAATGGTGAATCTCAGGAAATGGGAAACAACAACTCTGTTAGGCATGCTGGATGAGGATCCAACATACTGGATTCCAGAGTACTGCTGAGTGCCCTGATCCAGTATACCGGATCAGTGTTGGATTGTTAAAATATGACCGTTATTCCCCTGTTCCTTAAAGAAGGTAGGTAATCCGGCATACCGGATTCCCATCCAGCATATCGGATTATATATAGACTGTGGAATCCGAATGTTAATTGGATTCCTTATTGGTTCTAGACTCCTAGCCTATAAATACCCTCTTGATTTGTATTCTAAACATAATAATTATCCACAATCAAGAGCTCTAAAAGATCAATTACTCCCTAGTGAGATTATACACTCAAGATCAAAGAGGATAAAAGAAGTTCAATCTCACTCTTACTCCCTTTATACACATTTGCATTCAAGCTGCATAGATTGAAAGGTAGCACCTATTCTACTAAGGTTTGAGGTAATCTTAAACTTCTTAGTATTTTACTTTACTTTGTTTAAAGTTGTTGTTGAGTCCTCTTACTCAGAATTAAGAGAAGGAGTCCTCTTGCTCATTAACTCAAGAGTAGCTTTTGAGTCCTCTTGCTCGTTTCTTAAGAGTAGTTGTACGAGTCCTCTTGCTCACTCAAGATTCTAAATAGTGAAATTCTCTCTAAGGTGAGAGGAGTGAACATAGGCACATTTTGGCCGAACCACTATAAATTGCTTGTGTCTCTTTGCATTGCTTGTCTTTACTCTTCTCTATCTTTATTATTGTTTTTAATTTCACATAGTTCTTTTAATTTTTGAACCTACACCTATTCACCTCCCCCTCTAGGTGAATTTACAATGGATTCTTCAACTACCAAGTTTCTCTTATTAAATACCCTATAGGCACGGCTATTTAAGGAGTGTCCAAGAAAGTTGCCTTCGTCAGATTTTTCACTAAATTTTTTATGCTTGTCTTTAGTATTTACTATACTACATTTACATCCGAAGATTTGAAAATAGTCGACTTTGGGGATTTTTCCATGATACAGCTCATATGGTGTCTCTGAGAGTATTTTTCTAATAGAAACTCGATTTAGTATATAACAAGTTATGCTTACAGCTTCAGCCCAGAAGTGTTTAGGTAAAGAGTATTCATTTAACATAGTTCTAGCAGTCTCTTGGAAAGATCTATTTTTCCTTTCAACTACTCCATTAGACTGGGGAATTCTAGGAGCAGAAAAGTTAACTGTGATCTCTTGATCATCAAAAAATTTTCTGAATTAATTAAGGTTGTCGAATTTTCTTCCATGGTCGCTTTGAATGGTTGAAATCATATAGCCTTTTTTATTTTGAATCTTCTTGCATAAAGATGCAAATTCATCAAAGGCATTGTTTTTATGACTAAAAAATAGAGTCCATGTAAATCGTGAATTGTTGTCAACTATCACAAAGGTATAATATTTTCTGCCAAGACTAGGTGTTGTGATTGGTCCAAATAAGTCTAGATGTAATAGTTTCAGAGGTCTATCGGTTGACACTATATTTTTGACCTTGTGCGATAGCTTGGTCTATTTACCCCTTTGACATGCATCACAAAAATGATTTTTATCAAAATTCAATTTTGGGAGATTTCTAACTAGATTTTTGGAAGCAATAGTTTTGATTAGCTTTACATTTATATGACCAAGCTTCTTATGCCATACACTAGATTCAGTGCTAGAAATAAGACAAGTGTTCTTAAGGTTAGATTCATCAATCAAGCATGTATAAATATTATTTCTTCTAGTCCCTTTCAACATTACTTGATTTTCAGAATTAACTACCAAGCAGTGTGATGCATCAAAGTTTACTTTATATCCCACACTACATAGTTGACTAATACTAAACAAATTATATGTTAATTTAGTTACTAAACATACATTTGAAATGATTGTACTTCCGATTTCAATGTTTCCAATACCAATAATTTTTACTTTTTCATTTGTCTCCAAAAGTCACCCATCTACCTTCTTGCTTCTTTAGCTCTGTGAATAATTTGGAGTTTGCTGTCATATGCTTAGAGCAGCCACTGTCGATGTACCATTCAATTTTTCTTTTGCTCTTCAAACATACGTATAAAATAGAGTCAATTATAACTTGGTCTCCATATCTTCATGGGTCCATCGGTGTTAGGATCAAATCTTCCTTTAGGTATCCAAATCTTTTTATGGTTATTGTTCTTATCTGGAACATAATCTTTAGGTCATTGATACCTAGGATCACAGATGTCAAATGGGGAAGGTGCCCTTACTAGTTTTTGTGGCTTTTAATGATCAAAATATTTCTGAGGTCTCCTTCCTCTTTGAGTTCTTTGGTATGCATTTGATCTATAATCGCCATATGATTCAGGATGATAAGACATATATGACTTATGAGTGTATTGAGGTACAAGTCTTCTTTCCGTCATGTATGGAGCCTGAGGTTGATGGTATTACCTTTGGATCCTTTGAGGTGCGAAGTTTCTTTGGGGTCTGTCCCTTCTTTGGGATGCATATTGAAAGGCATAATTGTTTTGTTTTTCACACCTTTGACTTCTTTTTCTATTTCTTGAATGAGGAGCATGAGAGGTTGATGTCTGACCCTGATTGAACCTTTTGTCTTCTTAATACACAATTTTTCCTTTGCCTTTGGCTTTATATGAGATTCTCCCGTTATAGCCTGGTCCCTCTTTGTCCAGAGGTCCTTTTTGTAGTGTACCAAAAAGAGCATCTAAGGACTTTTGTCCTTTGGTAAAAGTATGTTGAGTAGACGTCAATTTTTCATTCTCCTCTTCAAGCTTTGCAATATAAGAATGTAAGTCATCTATGTAATAAAATAACTTTTTTTTCTAGATTGGTTTTGGTTATTTTTAGTCATTGACTAGTTTCATATAATGCTTCAAAACCTTTCTCAATATCATTTTCATCAATTTTATCAGTATCTATATCATCACATGGATCACTATATTTAGATGTTGTAATATACCCAAAGATTATCTCATCGTTGTCTTCCTCTTGAGTAAGTGCCATATGTGCTAGATTTCTTTGTTCATCATCAGACTCCTCTTCTTTTTCTTCTTCGCTAGAGTCCCAAAAAATTTCTGCAGCATAGGCTTTCTTCTTTTCTCCATATTTTGGACATTCAGTTCTGAAATGTCCTAACTTTCTACATTCAAAGCAAACAATATCCTTTTTGTTAGTAGATACAGTTATGTCTTTGGATGAAATTTTACCTTTTTGTTCCTTAGAAGAGCTTCCTTTGTTGGATGATTTTTCTCCTCTTCTTTTGAGGAACTGTTGAAATTTCCTGGTTATCAAGGACGTTTCTTTATCGGAGAAGGTGATGTTGTCTTCCTCCTCACTCTCATCATTTGATATATTAGAAATTTTAAGTGCGATGACTTTCTTCTTAGGTTCCTTTGTCTCAGCATATTTTTCATCTTCATTCAACTCAACTTCATGAGTTAGTAGAAAGCCCAATAATTCATCCATACTTACCTTTTCAAGATTTTTGGCTTCTTTGATTGCAGTTACTTTTGGTCTCCACTTTGGGGGTAGTGATCTGAGGATCTTTCAAACATTCTCTGCTTTGGTGTAGGTTTTTCCAAGGCCCTTCAGCTTATTGATAATGTTAGTAAATCTTAAAAACATACTAACAATATTCTCATTTTCTAACATCTTAAACAATTCATATTCATGAACAAGTTTGTCGATTTTAGATTATTTTACTTGTGAGGTTTCTTCATATGAAACCATCCCAAATTTCCTTAACTGTCTCACGCATAGCTATCTTATTAAATTCAGAGTCACTCAATGCATATTGTAAAAAGATGATAGCTTTATAATTATATTGAACTTTTTTCTTTTCCAATGAAGTTAGTTTAGATGTGTCCTTTAGTACGGTTTCACCATCTACTATTTTAGAGTATACGTGTGGTCCATTTTCAATTATATACCACAAATCAAAATTGTGGGCACATGTGAAATTCTTGAATCTAATTTTCTAGTAGGGAAAGTTGTCTCCATTAAACAATGGTGGTCTCGATACATTCAACCCTTCAAGTGTAGTAGGGTGATGTGATCCCATTGATCTTTTAGTGTCAAACTTGCCCCAATCTGACTTAAACTTTGCTTAAAGAACAGGGATCAGCAGCCCCAACACCAATGATCTGTGGTGTATCAGCCTAGTGGTTACAATCAGTAGGGAGTCCCCGTAGATGACATCCACGATACCTGTAAGAAGGTGGGTTGTAACACCCTGCAGCTGCTCAGCCCGTTACCTATTGTACAACACAGAGTACAGGTATTTCTCTCTCCTGAGTACTAAGGGGGGCATGCTCTTAAATATATCCTCCTTGTATGAGTAGTAAGGTGTGGGGAAGATACCATGTGAAAAAAAACAAACCCCTGTGGGAATCATAGCAAAATTCAGCAGTGCTGCATTCTCTGGATGATGCACTGGACGATTGGCCCAAAGCTCCAGTGCAAGCTCCAGTGATGTCAAAACCAGCATTTTCCTATTCCAAGCTTGTGGGAACTGAATCTACTGCTTGCGAACACCTCCTATATGTACCTGGGAATTTTAGGAACCATCCCCCATCTTGTAATCCATGTGGGCCCCACCTATATAGCTAAACTAGGCAAGAATCGCTTTAAAAATGCATTTTTCTTATGGGACTTCCTAGCCAAACAGGCCTTAGTTCCATGAAAACTATAAATAGGGGCCCCATCTTAGAATTTAGACCTCTATAGTTCCTAACAGCAGAGAAGAAAAGAGAAAGAAAGAAAGAAAGAAAGAAGGAAGGAGAAGAAGAAGAGAAGGAAGGATTGCAGGCTTGTCCAGCCTTGGCCGAATCTTTCAGAGCCCTAAGGTAATCTAACTAAACCTAAACCACTCTCATAATCATGACCCAATTCTGTTCTCTGATTTTGAAACCAAGAACCATAGCCATATAGCCTATCTCTATAGGATTTCATATGGAATCACCACCTGGAGCTCCAGGATAGCTTGGATCATCCATGCATGCCTAGTTCTAGGAAGTTTACATTGTTCTACACTGTTTCAGCTTGATAATATATATATCTTGAATTCCAGCCATGCCTCTAGTTAGATCTCATACCTGATCATGCATGTAATTCATAGATGATGAGCTAGGAGCATGGATCTCTGCATGCATGATGTGTTTTGCATGCTAGGGCTTAGGATCTTGGCTGTAATGCTTATGCATGTTTGCTGTTGTGTGAATTATAGAAGTTTGAGAGGCTGCATGTTTGATCTCAGCCTTGCTGGCTTAATTTGCTTGGTGTTTGAACCCAACCCATCAACCAATGGGTAAACCCAGTTTAGAAATCTCCAAAACCATTGCATTAGCTTAATTATAAGCCATGCTACCCCCTGAAATCATCCCAATTCGAAGATGGGAAGAATCCAATAGCCAAAACCCAGTTCTAAGCAAGAAAATCCGTGTTCAACATGGATTGGACGATGCACTGGGTGTTTAACCTAAACGTCTAGTGCTGCTGTTCTAGGTCTAAAATGATTCCATCTTGTTGGATCAGCACCCGCAGGCCTAGGACAATGTGAGGAGCATGAAAATCACTTTAAAAGCCTATCCCAATCATCCTTGCTGATATCCTTACCTTGAGTGTATCAGTGGACCCAAAAGAGGTCAGAAACCCACACTGTAACCTAAGCCAAACCTTAGGAAGGAACCATGCTACTGTTTCCCATGAATGTTGAACAATGAATAAGCAAACCTAAACCAAAATCCTGAACTCTAAGACCCTTTTAATGGTCTGATTAAAATAGGTTATAACCCCGAACACGATGTGTAGTGTCAGACACTGACTGGGATCGAGCTGATTAAAGAACAAGCTGCATTTGCACAAGGTGAGTGAAAATACACATGGGTGTAGGTGTAACATGACTGATGAGTCATGACAACTATAACAATAACATTTACTATCTTTATTCATTTAAATTGTTGTATATTGCTATTTGATTCTGATTCATATATGGTGGATATTGGAATTGAATGTAAATGCTATACATGTGAAAATGTTAGTTTAGATGCCGTAGCCAGCTTGGAAATGAGGCCTGTGGTAGCTAGTGGAATGGGATACGGTTGACACCACCCGACTCATACTAGGTCATATAGAATGCAATTGGCTAGGGTATCATCACCCGTGCTACGAACCCTTGCCAACAGGGGTTAAGGTGTTAGATGTATGTGAGAGAACTTATACCAAAAAGGTATCTGCTCGGCTGGGTGCCCATCTTCTAGTAAGGTGGTATCACAGGCTAATCTTAGAGGGCGGTCAGGCTTACCATGGAGAGAATGCTAAAGCTGACCGGTCTTCTCTAACAACTCAATGGGTGTATCGCGGGAAGGAGTTAGAAGCCCGTACCAGGGATACATGTATTGGGGATTGTAGTAGCACTTTTACCTGCCTTAGTTGTGATGCTAGGTGGCTTAATAATAATAAAGAACCTCATTTCATATAGGACTCATTTGGTTGTGCTTGCATGTGCATGCATGGTTCGTATTTCATCCACGGGCTCGGTGGAGCTCACACACTTGTATATTTCTTTTTAGATGATATTGTAGGTGGACGTGATGATGGCTGGGAGGCTCATCTCGAGCAGGAGGGTGATGTTGATTATGACAATGTGGGTGTGGACTCGGTCGGAAGTTATCCCTCTAGTACGGGTGATTACGGTAATAGTTGTAGATGGTCCATGAAGGGCAAGCAGCTTACCTCATCTAACCTAGGGAATTCTTTTGTTGTAAATAGGGATCTACTAACTTTCCCTTTTGTATAGCTTGTGTGGGGCTTCTGTTGTCTTGCCCCTTTTGTTGTTTTGTGAAGCTATTGGTTGGAGGTGTAGTGACTGCCTAGTTGGTGGTGTATGTGTAAACAGTGATAGTATGGTGTGTATTGAAACTTGATGGTTAATGTAAATATTAGTTTTCGCTGCACTCTGTATTTAAATTCTTATCCATCATTTTGGGTGTGTGTGTGTATGTGTTTGTGAATGATATTAACAGCTTCTGGATCCTCTAGGTTTAGCGGATTGCTACCGTGCAATTCGGGTCACCTACCTAATCCTCCTAGGGGGTGGTTTGGCGGGTTACATTTAGACTCTTAAAGTGAGCTCCCGCTTTGATACTAAGTGTTGGATAACCTAGGGGGTGAATAGGTTATCTTAGTGGAATTTTTATTCTTTTAAAAAATATGCCCAAGTTTTAAGATAATGTAATTCAAAGTAAATTAAAATAAGAGAAACGAAAGCATTTATAGCGATTTAACTTAACCTTGAGTCTACGTCCACTTCTCTCAACCTTAAAAGAATTCCACTAATCTTTCTCTTTCAGTACAATAGGTGTGAAAAACACCTTTAACAATTTTTTTACCAGGATAAGAGGATCCTACAATCGTTTAAGGATAAGAGAATCCCACAATCTTTTAAGAATAAGAGAATCCCTTACAAAACCTAAGTATAGTCTAGGAAAATGTAAGCACGCCTTACTCGTCTAGAGTCAACCTAACTCAAGAGTAAGAAAGCAATTAATGAGAGAGATGAACAGTAAAGTGTTACCTAAGCGAAAGTGTTCCAACTTACTTCACGCAATACAAATGTGAATATGCAATGATAAGTACGAAGATGCATGAGCTTTAAACTAAAAGAAGATAAATCTTCGAATGATGATGTTGAGCTTGAGTAACTAAGCTTTCTTCTTGACTTCAAATACTAGCATTAAGAGCCTGACTTGACCTTTTCACTTCCCAGTAAAGTATTCTTTTTAGACTGTAGTGATAGTCAAAAGGTCTGACATGATTGGTATTCATAGACATCATTTAATGCTCAAAAACCATGTGTCAAAATTGCTCTAACGGCTATAAAATGGCTAGTTTTTAGCTTAATCGGTCAACCTCTTGGTTTTACCGGTTGACCGCTAGATATAGCTATTGGGGAAAATAGAGCCGTTAGGACTCTTAAGTCAAAGTAGTCGATAGCCGATCGACCAATTGAGCAAACAACAGGTGTTGGGTGACCATTTGGGAGAACCGATTGAAATCGGTTGCTCACTGTTTCCAGCGGTCGATTTGGCTCTGTAGCTGGTCGACCGATTGTCTGACCAGTAAGGGTTTTTAGACATTTTGTTAGCCTGTTTTTGGTCCAGTCTTTTCCCAACAAATGTTAAGGACTTCTAGGGTCTCTAAGTACCTTCCTAGAGTCTATATGAGGCATATGTAATTTTATTTAGACGTATGCAATTATAATTATGCAAGTGTGTGAATGTGCATAGGAGCATCTTCAACTTGATTTCTTCTTTACAAGATGATCTTCAATCTTTGAATAGTCTTTTCTTCAAGAACTATTTATCTTGAAAATTCTTTATAGGCTTGATCTCTTTAGACTTTGTGTTAAGCTTCCTTGTGAATTGGGCAGTGACCCGTTCTTTAATGCATTAGACCTATTGACATAATAGAACACGAAGGCTTGTGCCAACTCGTTTGTTATGATCAAAACATTTATTGAGGGAGGGAAGAATTTTTCCAACAACACATGCATGTCTCATCACCCACTCGTATTCGCATCCACAATCTCAACACATATCCATATTCTCAAGCATCATCTCATTATCATAATAATTCAAAAGTAAATGTACAACCTAAGCATCTACATTCAACATGATAACACCTTATCATACTAACCCTAAACTATCTATCGTATAAGATATCGAATTCCAAGTAGTCAAGCACATGCATGAATGGCATTCACATAACATGAGTGCAAAACATTCCCAAAATAAGTCAAGTGTCTAATTTTCTCACCTTATTCTTTGAACCGATGATTATAACCCAAATTTGATTCTCACGTGTACCCGGACGGCCCCTCTTAACGATTGTAGTTAACTAATTTAATATGGTTTAAAAGGTATTAATAGTTATAGACAACCCCTATTAAAACCCCCCAAATTCCTACTTAAATATTGTCGAAGTAGGCGAGGTCACTGGAGTAAATTCAATTCTAGTAAAGCTATTAATGCATATTAGTCAGCTTTGACCCCAATTTCTAGGGCCTTACCCTCAGATTTGGTCAAAGGTCTTTTCATATGAAATATGTCCCTTTAAGTCTAGTTTACAACGTAATTTTAATTAGTTTGATTGAGTATGTATCAACCAAGTTATGGTCGAAACAATGGGCAAAGGTCAAAAAGAAAAACGGCAGATGCATTTTGTCACTATATTTACAGTTTCTATCTGCCGTTTCTTGGCAGAACCAAAATGGTAGATACATCTTGCTATAACGACAGATGGGCTCTTGGGTACATCTATCGTTTTTGCCTAACTATATCTGTCATTTTTAGTAACTTCCACATTTCTTCCCTTGGCTTTGTGAGCTTGTGAATCCAACTCAATTTGGGCATACCTAAAGGTCCTTCAGCCATTCCTAAACATGAGGCTCAACTCAAACTTGGGTTTAATGCACTCCAATCCCTTGGGTTCCTAAAGCTTATGGTTTAAATGGGTTTCTCCCCAAGCTATGAAGAGTGGAGTGTTAGAGCGATGCAATTGGGAGTAGTAAGACTCATTTAAAGTTCCTAAATATAGCTTAATACATGGCCTCATGGACATCATTCTCAAAGCATAGAATTCACCCAAAATTAATATCTCCTATCCTAGGTTTCATTTGAATGGTTTGGTTTTGATTGTGAAAGAGAATGAAGATTATCATGATCTATTTTAACTTCAACATAATGGCATCAATGTCTTCCATTGATGGTCTTCTATTTGGGTTGGTGAAACCCATAATGGCCATAAATTCCCATGCTAGGTTACATAGAAGAAAGGAGAGAGATGGAAAGAGGGTACTCAATGAAGTGCAAAGCCTCCAATAGAGTCCTAAACATAGCTTCATATTCACCCCTAGACCTTAAATCCCAAACCCATTAGCAAAACTCAAAGCCCTAAGTAAAACTCAAAATCCCCAAACTTTAAACTACATAAATAAGAGGAGAGGGAAAGAGAGAAGCTCACCTTAAGTGAGGGCAGCAAGGGGAAGTTCAATCTACCTTCTTCTCCTTCCTTTCCTCTTCCTTTCTCTTCTTCTCCCACTCCACGGTTTCTTCTCCTTTGGCTTGGCCTTCAAGGGGGAAAGATGAGGGAGAAGGATAGGGTGCAAAGATGGGAGGACAGCAAGGGTAGCACCCTTTCCTTCCTTCCTTCCTTCCTTCCTTCCTTCCTTCCTCCTTCTTCTCTTCTTCTTCTCTTTCTTCCTTGTCCTTTCTCTCCATGATTTCTCTCACTTCATCTTTTTTTTTTATTGTGAAAATGAGACGAAGAGAAAGAGAAATGTCGTTTTATAAGGACTTGAGGCCCTAGGGTCTATTTGGCTGGTTACCAAGCCCTTAAGTCCAAATGGGTTAGGGCTTGTTTGGTTAAGCATGGAGTCCTAAGGTCTAGTTTAGTCTATTGGGCCATTTAGCATATTTAGCCCCACACCCCAAACACTACCCAGTCAATCCAGGGTGAATCTCATTGTGCATCTACTTCCGCTCATCGAAAGTCTACCTCCGACTGAATCAATATCTCGTTTTCCCTTTACTGCCACAAAGAGCGATGATCCGGTCTACCTCTTCTCGAGAGCGAGGCCAAAGTTGAGCAAAAGATATAGATATCCAGATAGCTAAATAAGCCTAGGGAGGCACATGCAACCTAGAGTGGAATGACTCTAGTATCCCTAATTCCAGTTAGTGTCCAGTATGGGTAGTTAGGTCCCACTCGATCTAGGTAGCATACATGCATACGCTCTGATCAATAACTCTTATAAACCTTCATTGCAAGCACCACTTAAGGTGAGTTGTCCTTAATACCCCTAGACTAGGTTAGCATTAAGTAGGGGTAGGTCCCACTTAGGGTCAGATGGGGTCCACATCTATTTAATTTAGTTTTAAAGCTTAAATAGTCTATTTTTTAAACGGATCAAGCCGAGACTTTCTCCAGTACACTCGTACACCTTAAAGGGCATTAATGCTATGGATCATACGGATTAAATGCCATTAGCTACCATGCCCGGTTGAAGTTGATTATTCATGGTTAGCCATTTACCACTAATTATCTGAGTGGAGATTCGGTTTCCCCTCCTCACTGACTCCACACCATAACACATGC